>NC_042493.1:123758176-123837100 GCF_005508785.2 Acyrthosiphon pisum
TTAATTTTTCTTTTGTTTTTCCCGGCGCTTTTGAAAAACTACTGGGAAATTTAAATTTGACCTCCCAATGCACCAACGATATTCACTTTCTGATCGAACAAGATACTGAAGTTGAAAATCGTAGCATTCTTTCGACTACTTATCGTGTACACAGACACAACAAAAATAAATTTAAAAATTTAAAAATTTAAAAAAAACACACATCATTGTAAAATCAATACATTCATCGTTTCACTCAAAATCTAAAACGAAAACGGCGACCGACACTGAAATTGAACGGCTTCGGCACAACTGTTGCGGTGTAATGATAATATTTCCTAAGCCCTCGGCGGCGCCGGCAGGAGGGTTGTTTTCGTTCGAGGGGACGATACGATCGCGGACGACATCGTTGCACACAATCTGGTGTGGTCGAACGAATGCAGACGGCGAGGCATTATTTTAAATAATATTAATACGGTTTCGGTCCTAACGACGGCACAACAGCCAAAACAGAATGTTATTATTGAATTTAATTCACCGATTTAAATAATTTTAAACGCTTCGCCGGCTGAATGGAATAAAGCACCGTCGTACTGCCACAATAAATACAAATCCAGATTCCAAAGACCTAGTATATTATAAAGCCCGACGTCACAATATTATTACCCCGTGTTCTTGCTTCCCGCCTCGGTTGTAATTTATGAACAAAGTTTATACTGCTCAAAGACGACAATGGACGACTAGGTACAATGAAACTTATCGTTCTTTATCAATTATACAGGTAAGTACGTCTTTGGAATGCAAATTGAGTACGACCGTGCGCAACCGAATAATTATTATTTTATCCAATAGATGGACAAGAAAAAAAAACATTGAGGTGCACTATGATAACGAACTGTGCGTTTTCGGATTTGCTTAACAAAAACGATTGAAAAATTGCGCAAATAAATGTTAAAATTGAGTGCCCATAATTTAAAATGATTTTACCCGAGTAATAATTATAATATTTAGGGTAGCGTTTAAGACTATTACTTTTCGTATAGACGTACTGAATATAGTCTTTATACACATTTGATCGTTTCTTATTTACACGGCTTGAAATTTAGAATATTTTTAATACTTATCTACTAGCCGTATAACTTATAAGTGTTAATAATGTGCAACATTGATTGTTATTTTAAAAAAGTGAGAAGTTAAATAATATTTAACGAATTTTGGTAAATGTTATTGATATTGGTGTATAATTATATTATGTCTAATGCTGTTATTAGTGGTCTGCGGAAGGGGGTGTGGGGGGCGTAGCTCCCCTCGGTTAGGTCGGGATTTATCATTGTCAGGAACGCTAATTTTTTTAAAATGTTTGAGTCCCCTTTCTTTTATTTTTCCAATTCGAGCACTGCAGTCGAAAACTGACCATTATAATATGTGGTCGACATATTGTGACCGTATTATTATTATATTGTGTGGCGGTTTTCGCGTCACCGATCGCGACACGTCGCAGTAATAATAATAATATGTTCATGTTCATCGCACGTAATGGCATTATAATAATCAAGTATAGGCCCGAAGACCTGCCGTTCGTAAAATATATATATAATAACGAATATAATATAGGTACTCCGCACATAATAATACTTTAATAGGTAGGCAGGTAGGTAGGTAGATGGATGATATTGTATATTATCGTTGGAGCCCGTCACGTGTCAAAGGCGTTTCGAAAACCGTCGTTCACCGTCGACCTCGGTAGTGTAATATACTAATATTATTTAACCTACCTACACGGTGAGCCGTGTATCGAACGACCGTTTTTCGTGGTCGGAAGACGCCGTGGGTCTAGAATGAAAAGGTTCTAAATCGTTTTTATGAAATTGTCCGGGAGAGCGCAATTTTAAGGTTTGAGTTCAAATATTTTACTCATTGGACGACATTTTTTGAAAATTAAAGTTCTAACGCATTCCACGCAGGATAAAAATATTTCCTAACTACTGGAAAAATATTTTGAGGAATAATATATATTATATAATATGGTAAGTTGTGAAAATATTTTAAAAAGTTGAGCAAATAATTAAGAAATATTTTGGTTATATTCTTTGGCCAAGATATTCATATTTTTTAAATTATTTTCTAAAAAACATTTACAAAAAAATGTAATCATACATTTTTACGGAAACTTTATTAAAACATTAAGTCAACATTTATATGCAATCATAGTTTATAAAACAATATTTTGTTATGATGAGAAAAAAATATTTATAAAATGTTATTAGATTTTGAAAGCACGTCCTGCGCCAATATTTTTGATGTTTTGGAGTTTACTAGGAGTTAATTGATGCATTAAAAAATTAACTATGTCATATAACAAATTTACCTGTATTTTATACAGTTTAAATAGGAAACTTCCTCTTCGATGTACCATACACACACCGTCGTGCAGTTATTTTTTTTTTTTTTACTTAACTCGCTGAGTAATAATTTGCTGTATTCGTTGGTTTACAAATTAAATATGAAATACAATTTATAAAATGTTTAATATGAAAATGGTCTACGATATTCGAACCTTTTCATCCTAGAATAAAAAAATATATATTTAATTAGAACTTTTCCATTCTTATTCATTATTTTTATTATTTTAAGCTGAATCCTTTCACAGAATAATGCTTTCGCATTGCTACCAATCTTCTAACATGAAACAATGTAATAATTATGAAACATCGAAATCTGTATGACATAGTAAAATTCTGTCAAATAGGGATAAATGTAATAGTAATTAGGTACTTTTGGTAGTGATTAATTTAATTAGAACCTTTTCATTCTATACCCACGACGGCTAATTCTATCGTCAAACATGAATAAAGTGGCCGTTATCGGTACGGTGTGGAACGCTCGAGTCCTCAGACGCACAATTTTAAAACCTATCCAATCCGATAAGTCAGGTCCCGTGAATAATCGGTTTTGATTAAAACGAAATCAAAGACAGTTGAACCTATAGGTTTCGTGATAGGAAATTATACCTAGGTACCTGTTAAAATCAATTACGACTCTGTCTTTCTCTCTCCTCGATAATCAACTGGTGTTTTTAGATTAAATATATTATTATTTGTCACTGGCAAACGTCATAATCTAGTGTAACGCTAATCATAAAATATAAAGTCACATTTTCAATTTCGCACATATTCCATAAACTCGTGGGGTTGTAAATTGCGATATATCCGTATCAATAGAGGTACGAAGACACGTGGAAGACGATGAAAAAAAAAATCTCCAGAAACCCGATAATTCGACTGTAAGATCCGCGACACCGAATACTATAGGTATAGATAGTTAAGGCGAAAAGTCACTTTTATATATAGTGACTTTCTAACTTTAATACAGCATGATTAAAATATCATCCAATAATATGCGTTAGTACCTTTGTAGGTAGTCATTTTTTTAATCATCGCAACATATAATCCCAATGTCCCGTAACACTGTCGACCGCCAAATGGATATAATAACATCAAAAGACACGATTGTTTTGATAAAAGACACATTTCTCATCATATTATATTTCCTGTATTACATGGCTTAAACCGAGTGTAATGTCCGCACACGCCGCAGAAGCTGTGGTGGATAATTATATTTTCTTGGCGGTGCGTCCGAACGCAATTTACGCACCGCTCGCAAATTAAATTAATCAATCATCATCAATAATTCTATTCGGACAACTATTGTCGCTAATCTAACACGCGAAATAGGTCGTACATTAAACTCGAGTGAACGAGTTTTTTAATTTATATCTTGAATAAAAAAAAAAACCAACTTTTGACTCAAACTTTAATATTTTTATGTTCTCACAAACCGCGACTTCCAACTATTAGCTAAAGATTTGGGACTTGGGACTTTGGAAACCCGATTTGGAAACAATCTCCATTACTATTAAAAATTTGTTCTTGGAGCTACCTGCTTAGTTTTGACTGGTCGGCGAAAATTACCGAATTTCCCAGCTTTGCGTGGTCCCTTAAAATGCCGTCCGGCCTCTTCCGATAGGCATTTGTATTCGAACAACCACGGCCGACGGATTGCTCGCCGAGACTTTTGTGTGAACGAGCGAGTACTCTTATTTACTACCGCCGGTACCCACCCCATAAGGGCGGATTAATATTATTATCGTAACGTGATGTAGTCGGGTCTGGATGACCTTCTCGTGCCTGTTTTGAATCGTGATATATAGCCACGCGAAATTAAATAGAGCCGAACCTCTCTCATAATAATAATAATATAACCTTTGCAGCTAAATCAATAAACGGAGTATTGTCTGAACACGTGAGCACTAAGCGTACCTATACTAATAATACATTTAGGGCAGAGGACTCTGTGCAAATTTCTAATACACAATAATATAATCCTATAGACACACAATATCCGTGTAAGAAACCAATACGTTTTATAATATTATGTTTTAGGATACCTACAGACAATTTTTTTTTTTTTTTGTAAAACAAAGTTTTGTCGCATAATGGATATTTTTTGATTCTAACCAGAGCGAACGAATTGTACTTAGAACGATAATATGTGTTTTTATTTTAAGTTTTTGAGTACAAATACGATTATTCTGGTACCAAAAATGCATTGGACATCTACTTAAAGTAGGTTTCTGGTAGAAAAATGGATCCAGTTGATACTTTTGGATATTATTTTTCACCTTAAGTTTACTGTTTGACGTTTAGTAATTTGTTTTCATCGTCGATACAAATCAACGTAAGCTCAATATTTATTTTTTGTAATATCATATAATGCGTTCCGTAAGGACACTGCTCAGTCGGTTCAAACTCATTGTTTCGTGTTTGATTCAATCGATATAACTTAAATAAGAAATTAAGTTACACGATCTACAAGATCTCAATATATAAAAGTATTTTATTAGATCATCTGTAGCGATGTTTCCTTTTTGAAAATATAATAAAAATATTAATCGTTCAATGCAACTCAGAAATCAAAGGAAAAATAAACTTAATTTAAAAATAGATGTTGTAGAAGCATAATTTAAAGTACAATTTTACATTATTTTCTAGATTAATAATATAACATTTACAACTGGTAACGGTCTGTATCAAATGTTTTAATATTACGTACATTTATCTCGCATACGTATTTGTTGTATTTATATTATTTCAATGTATTAATTACAATGAAGAATACTGAACTATTTGTGACATGTCATAGCCTATAGTTGTATAATCGTGTCTCATATTATATTAAATAATAACAACACAAAATTAATACGCCTCTATGAAAAAAAAAAACAATTTTTGGGAGGGATTTTTAAAAATAGTGTAGGTGGTTTTTTGGATTTTAAGAGTTTTTTTTAGTTTTGTAGAGCTGAAGAATCTGAAATCTAATCATATACGAATTAAAAATATATAAATTCATACGTTTGTAACAATATTAGTATACTTTGGTAAACGAGTAAAAAAAAAAAAAGTCTTATAATTTCTAATATAATAATAATTGTAGTATTATTTTCTTTAGCGTCATTATAATTTATGATTATTATTAAAACGCAATATTTTGTACTGCTAAGACAAAATCTAAAATTATATGATTTAATTATTTATGTATAAACGATTGAGATAATGTCAGTGCAATATTTGTTTTCTCTCCCAGATTAAACGCAGTTTTAAAATAGTTTTTTACGATTTTTGGGCTTAAAATTAAAAAAAACTTTTTGCAAAAAAAATATATGATAATACTTTGAGGGTTTGACGTATCGGTTTGACATTATTAAGTCTTGGCCGAAAAGTGACACTGGCCGAAAAGCGAAGGGTACGTTTTGGCGGAAAACTGTGTGGCCCCCCGCGGATACCGACCTCCACGGTTCACTTTTTAAATCGCCGTACAACTACCGTATACTTAACTAGGTATCCGATAAACACGACGTGATGGTAACATCACGTTACCACTGCCCCCGGTAACCCTCAGTGCACGCGCGCGCACAATATGAGCGCGACACGATATTATGCTGATATGATACGACACGATGTATTGTCAGGAGCGTACACAATGCGTCAGCGAATAATGAATACAACAACAGTATGGTATCGCACAATACACTGTAGGCAGTCGGTCAGTAATAAAATTACAGCAGGAAGTGTTATGGCGTAGGCGGCATTGTTGCGGGGCCGCGTTCCGGGGTATTCGACATCATCGAGCCGAGGTTGATTTTTAATTAAACAGTGTGACGACCCGGAAACCGTTCGAAAACCACTCGGTGGCTTTTTTACGCGTAAAAAATGTATACACACTACGAGTAGGTACCTACACAAACGTTATAATGACGTTTGAAAAAAAATGTGTTTCGATTTGTTTTAAATCGCAGCGACGCGTTGTATCATGCGGGAAAAAATTATCGCCTCGTCAGTCGCCACCTCCGCGATCAATTGCGTTATTGATTATTGTTATTATTATTATTATTATTATTATTATTATTACCGGATACCGTTACAACATAATATTGCCTATACGTAATATTAGCGATCTTCGAACGGTGTGCTACGAAACTGTGAACTCAGCGCGACTAGGCGTCTGCTACAATCAGGTCCTAGGGCGGCAAATTTTGTAAGAAATTTGAAAAAAAATGTATTATTGCTTATTAGAATTTATAATTACTTGTTTTGTTTATAATTATTGCTACTGACCTGATTCGTTTATAATGAAATACATTTATTAGTAATAATAATAGTACATTCTTTTTTTCTTGGGGTAGGGGAGGCATATTTCAAAGGGCCTAGGGCGGCACCGGTTCTACAGGCAACAGATCAATATACAGGGTGATTCACCATATTTTTATTCATTTAACAATGTATTCGTTCGAATACTGATTTTTGGAATTTTTAAATCATACATTTAAAGCACGTCATAATATTTACAATTTATTGAGGTTTTCGTGTTACTTAAGGAGTTCGCCCCTGTGTGAAAATAAAGACTTTTTCAAATGAAAACGGCTCCCTTTTTTACTGTAAATTATTCAATGGATTTAGTTCATTTCAGAGGTAATTTTTTTTACCGCTGTTTAAATCAAGAGACCCACCGTTTTAAATGTTTTTGTTAAGCGTAATACCTAACTATAATTTAGGTACTATTTCGGGAGGCTTTAAGACATACTATATTTTAGTCCTTTTACACATTTCGAATAGTTAAAAACGCTGTATTAAACAAATGGATGAGATCTATAATATATTGTTACTTATTAACCGGTTAGAATATTATAATATATTATTTACTTATTATATGTCTTACATATTTTTACCCACCTGTATTTATTATATATTCTTATCACTGATGTTGCAAATTATAAACCACGAAGATCAATCGACGTCGGTATGTCAATGTTTAGGAGTCGCTGTTAGGTTAAAAAGTAGAATGACTCAAAAAAAAAATTAATCAAAAATATTTACCGATTCCGAAAATTGTTATCCGGTAAATTCAAATCTCCAGGAATAATTCAAGGTAAAATATCTGGGTAGACTTGTGGGTTCACGTATGGTACTTTTAAGACATAATATTATGTAAACGATCCGACGATAAACCATTTTAAAAAGTCACTCATTTTAACGTATATTATTTACAAGTCGTTTATTAGGCCAACCTATACAATTCCCTTGCAGTTCATAAAGAATTTAATGTAAAAAACTTGGATTTTTTTATTGAAGATAAAAAACAACGAAATTTTCCCTATAATATAGCGTGATGGCATGTAACGTCGTTTCATTTTGTTCTGTTCTATTATTAATATTATCCGATACGATTGTAATTATATTTTTTGTTTCAGACGGTTTTAAGTCCATGTCTGACGGACATGAATTTATAAATAAAACGCACATCGGTCTATCTATTATTTGATACGCGCACCTACCTATATATTATTGTACAACTATATTTTGTAATTATATCATTTACGTCTGTCTAGGTACGTAGAATATAATAAATGGTTAAATAATTTGAGCATATCGTCCGTCGTATTAATTTTATATTATATCGGTCGCGTACTGTCGATTAATAATATACTCAGGTACACAGTATTTAACGCATTTTCAATAAAACATAATATTACTCAGGTATTATATGGGTCAGGGTTTCACGACAAAGTCATTGTAAAAGTTATATTAACATAAACTGTATTGTATAAACAGTGGTTCTCAAACAGGACGGAGCCTTCGAATTGCTGAACAAAACGGCGTACGGTGCACAACAAAATTTGATATTATGATAGTAAGTATTTTAAACCAAAAAAGTTATAAACTATGATTTCTATAATTTATAATTGCTATCCCAGCGATGTATTGAACTTGATTTCAACGAGACTTTCGGATATGTATAATAGCGAGTTTGAGTGAGAAAATATGGAGCATGCTCAAGTTCTTAGGTTTTGCCGCTTTTATTCGTACCTACCTACTAAAGATTGAACATGTACCACTCGATTACACTACGGCACTTGAGTCCCTTGGCCTGTCCTCTCTAGTTGACAGAAAGGTTGAAGCTAATGTAAAAATTCTCCGTAAGCTATTAAACGGTGATATCGACTCCCCTTACCTCGTAAATGGCTCTCGACTTCAAATTCCCATCATTTTTCTCCCCGGATCATTGTCATATCACTAACAATGCCGCGAACCCACCAGAACGTTATGATGATGAACTATAGTCTAGGGTATAGCAAGATTTTATTAATTATTTTTGTCATATTATTGCGAAATATTATACATTTGTGTTATTAACATGTGTATTGTTATCACTCTGCAGGCCTTCGATAACCGTATTTTTGAAAAATAGAAATATATCATGCTACCCTTTTTTATTACCACATTGCCCGAGTCCACCTCGTATCTGCCACCGAATACCCGCGGTTATGATTGGTCAGCTGACTAAAAAGGGCGAATGGAAAAATATCGTAGACTCGCGGATTATAGCTAAATAGCAACTTACGTACTTAGGTACACGTGACCGATCGGACTTAACGGTACCAATATTTTGCTGGATAAACGGAAACCAATCGGTACTAATATTTGAGGCTGGGATAGTCGAATTGCACTTATTACCTAAAAAGAAATACTCGAATTGCACTTGTGTTCACAAAAGATAATGGTCGAACTGGACTCGGGTAAAGTTAAAATTTTAAGTCACTATGGACGTTCAATTTTTTCATTATAATAATATTTGACGATTTAAACAAAAAATTACTAGAAAAAATGATATGAAAATAATACATCTTATTATATTATTACTACAAAAATTATCAAAATAAGTTTAAAAAAAAAAAAGTTATAATAATTACAATAATAATATTTTATGATTTAATATATTATGTAGGTATATATAATATTAAATTAGCATTAATGGACAATGGAGTGTATAAAACAATCATTTTTAACTACGCCAATAGTTAAAATCATTGTCAGTCCTAAGCCTGTAAATGGGAAGAGAAATTAGTGTATTATAAACGTTTAACCCATTCAAATGCATAATATTTTTGTTGGAATACCTTTTTTCGAGCCCAAGTGCAGTTCAACCTGCTTTTTACCCGAGTGCAGTTCGACCATTACCACTTTTAAACCCAAGTGCAGTTCGACTAAAAAAAGTGCGATTCGACCCTTCGAGGCGTAGTATACTATACACGTTCCACCTGTCAGCGAGCGTCTCTCTCGGGAGAGTCCTATGTGTCTGTATGGCCAAGTCCGAGCCGTTTACTTTCAAAACGAACGACCGATAATTATTACATTGACAGCTGCTGCGGTTGATACTGATTTCGTTCGAACGAACACTATCGTGAAAATATAATCTCTATCGCCATTTGATCTTGTTTTTGTTTCACACCAAACAATATAACCGTTTCGTATTTTTCTGAAATTATCGATTTATATTCGTTAAAAACATTTAAGAAAAATACAAATCCCGCGTTCTTCTCAGATAAATTTACGATTTTTCTCGACGTTATAATATTTTGTCGATATTATTTTCTCTTCGAGGTCTGTAGAAGAAACGAGTGGAGAACGATCGTATCGTTAGCCAAACACAATAATTAATATATCGGATTCGAGTTTAATTCGCCGCGATAATTGAAGCATTTCAATAAATCAAACAATTATCAGTGTTCCGAGAGTAAGACACGCATGCACGAAATCAAACTATAATAGTACCGAGGCGTACTGTCTATAAACACAAAATATTACATTTTAATTGTTGTGCTCGATATTTTTTTTATAAATAATTTATTATTAATTAAATGTGATAGATTAGAGTCAATTATTCCGATAATTATTATATATTATTCTGTAGACCGTCACGGCGTGGTGAATAGGCAATTTTGGTACAACTGTGCGTAGGTAGATTTCTACGGTTTCTGTAATAATAATATTATACTGGAATAATGGTAAATACGGCAAAAATTAGACAATTCATGTTTTTATTTGATCATATCTACAAATATTACCGTATTGGTGTGTTCAAATGTGATTAATAAATTTGCATCAAAAACGAAATAAAACACGACAAGACACACCACCGCAGTCAGTGAACTATTATAGTAATATGTGTTTGTTAAAAATATATTTTAAGTCACTTAAGACCATTGACGAATGGTAGACGGCAGACGTGTTTATCATCGTTTGATATTGAGGTTTCGAACTGAATGTCAGCCACTCGCTCATCTCAATATTCAAATGAATTACAAATATTAAAGTGCATAAACAGTGTGAGATGAATGAATCGGTAAACGTAGTAAAAAATAGTTCAGTAAATCAAAAAAAAAAAATATCAAAACGTTTATAAACCGAAATAGAGATATCCGAATGAAATCGATAATAATTTATACTGAATTTATAACCAGTTTATAATATTTGGAAATTATAATACAAATCGATTTAAAAGTTGAAAAAATTCTGGATAAAAATCCGTGACTATCGCCGTATCGCATCATCATCAGGTGTCAAGACAATCGATAGCATCGAATTAAATCGCATCTCCATCGAAGTGATGTATGGATAATATAATAATATTAGAAAATAATTTTATATCACAATAATAATAATAATAATAATATTAACGGATATTCCACCGACTGAACGTATTGTTCACGATATAATAATATATGATATTAACCGTGTTAAGACTTGAAAATCGTACCCACTAATAGCCTGCTGACGTTGTTGATCTGACCACCACATTCTCCCGAAAAATCAGTATTTCGGCAATGGTACGTTTTGAATTTCCACCCCTCATATAATAGTGCGGACATATTTTTTATATTATATTCGTAGTGACAATTTTATAGATTAGGAAAGTGTCGCAACACGGGATGAACGTGGGCCGCAAACATTTCCGAGGAGATTGAGGACCACATCCGTCGGAGCACTCATACAGTATCGATTGGCAGGGGGAGCGTGGTCAGGACTTTAAGAAAGCCCCCCCGAATCGGCCTGTAATCAGACGTGAAAACCCCGAGCACTAGCAGTGAGCACCTTCACGGCAGTCTACACGCAATGATTGTTAAATTTGGACTTGAAATATTACTTTATTCAAGAATAATATTACAAATAAAATTCAACTTATTTCAACCTGCAAGCCTTTAATTTATTAAAACCTGAACTCTACGTCGCATCAACGGTCTGCTACTTGCACTAGCTTACCACCACTGATACCATATCATCATTATTATGGATTGTTTGTGTTATTTTGCGGTGATATCGTTTCTTGTGTGCCGTGTACGCGCACGCCCCACATGACCCCGACGTTCATTAAAAAGCTGTCTGTTTGTTTTGTCGCTCGTGGCATAGACTAGATAGTTTTTTTTTTTTTTTTTAGTGTCGTCATAAAAATTCGTACTCGTCCGTTATAATTTTTTTCTAGCTTGAATATTTTATCATAACTTACTCTTTTCGACCCGTTAACGTTCGAACACGGATTCGTACGGTTTTTTTTTTACACCGTCGCCATTATGTTACACTGTTACGATCACCGTTCATTATGATATTTAACATAATATTACTTATTATAATCTTCACCGACTACACCGCGATCGTCGTGGAAAACGGTTTGCGTATCTCCCCCGCCAAAGTTTCCGTCGGATTTCATATCGTTCTGTCGGACGGATACGATTTTGGAGTTCCGTGGTCGTAAGTATTACTGCAGAAGCTGCGTTCGTATCCTAGACGGTCGGACTCGTCTCATCGGTGTAATAGAAAACGTGGGTCTAGAATGAAAAGTTTCTAAATCAAATTTTTTTCAAAAGCCACCTTTCAACTAAAATGGTTTTAGAATGCAACGGCACGTCTTTTAAGCTAACGTTTATGATTATGCGATCATTATTGACGATTTTTTTTTTTTTAAAGTAAATGGTTCCAAATCGCCAAAAATTAAATTATAAACACAATTTAATCAAATTGAAAACGCTAGTGTATTGGAACCAAATTATTAACAATAGTGTGAAAAGGTTCTAATTAAATTAATCACTATACCAATAGTACCTAATATTACATTTATCCGTATTCAACAGGACTTAACGATCGAGATACAGATTTCAATGTTTCATGATTATTGCATTGTTTCGTGTTAGAAGATTGGTATCAATTATTCTGAAAAAGATTCAGCTAACAATAATAAAAATTATAAATAAGAATGAAAAAGTTCTAGTAAAATAATTTTTTTTTATTTTAGGAAGAAAAGTTTCCAATAGGTATTGTAGAACCTTTTTAGTCTAAACATTTTATATTTTGTATTTCATATTTAATTTGTATAAAAACCAATACAGAAAATTATTATTATAATGTTGTGATTTAAGCTATACAAGTATTGCTGCATGCCTTAGAACTTTTATTTTCGAAAAATGTTGTTTAAGGAGTAAAATATTTGAGCTCAAACCTTAAAATTGCTCTACTGGACAATTTCACGAAGACCATTTAGAACTTTTTCATTCTAGACCCATGGTCTTACAATAACATTATGCGTTATCAAACGGTAATCATGGTCTTGTAATCGAACTAAAAGCATTTGTTATCCCATGTTTACTCCATGTTATCCCATTGTTATTCACAGGGCAATTACCCATTTAATCTGTTTATACCACATGGTCAACGGTTTCACAAAAATATAGAATATGCCTAGGTACCTATATTCTACCATAATATTATGTTGGGTACAGTATACTTGGACGATTTTAACTAAGCATAAAATCACGTTGATATATTGGTGTCTTCCAAAACTATTATAACGGACATATTATTATCATTAGCCTTAGTGCACAAAGTTAAATAACTCAAAAACTACTCGTTAGCGTTAATGTATGCTTTACGTTATTCTATAGAATTCCTAAATACGCTCGTTAATGTATGGATTACACAGTTGCATTAGTGTGTATAATATATATAAATAATAAAGGTAGGGTCTTGGTTTATGTATAGGATCGTATACAAATGCGGCATATATTAAAGCGACTTTACACGAGGTCAAGGTCCAGTACATGTGCATAAAAACTCTAATGCGTACCAGATGAAAAAAAAAATCGTCTTTGAAAACCGTCCGAATCCTAGGTTTAGTTTTTAAAATGCTAATGCCGAGTAAACGTCAACCAAGGAATGCCTTTACAAATAAATACAAATTTAAATAATAGCTATAAGGTAGGTACGATAAAATAATCATTAATTGTCTCAATTCAAATATAAATGAACAACTGCGTGTCTTAATTGTACATACATTTGTAAATATTTTTAATAAATTGTCAATGCAAATAATTTAAATCTGTTTTAGATTCTGAGCGTAGAATGATATTCTGCAGAGCGATTCTGAATGTATTGGTTTTTCAAAGTTGCGTGTTTTTTTTTTCTGCTAAAAACTTTTATGGAGGTTTCTGGTAAAAAATTGATACTTTTGGGAGGTCAAAATTGAATTTTCCCCGGTACTTTTTAAAATATTTAGCTGAGAAACAAAATACGAACATTTGTTAAATAGTTGTTTGGTAACATTGGATATAAAAATATTAAATACACATAGACATGGATTTTTTTTTTTTTTGTAAATTGTAAGCACTTATAAAGTTCAAATGTTTACAAAATTTTGGAAAACCAAGAAATATTTTGTATTTCAAAATATAGAATATGCTCAATTTTGATATCAAATGCTTGAAATTGTAATACAAGATTCTTCATAAGTAACCCAAAAAAAGTATTAAGATAATAGGTAGGTACGCAAATTCAAAGTTTTTTGGATTACGCATGAAATACAATTTTTTAATAATAAAAATGAATCGATAGTACAATTATTTTTTAAATATGATTTTATTTAAAAAACGTTGCCTTTGAAAATTACTTATGATATATTATTACGTTTGTAATAAAATATTCAATACGTGTGATTAATTAATTAAAAAAAAGGTACGATATCATAATAATATTATAATATTCAACAATAGTCTATACCTACGTCGACTACGAATTCAACCCACCGCCACTATCCTATGATACTACCTATAACAGCGTCTGTAGGTCACCGGTGGGTTACCTGGATTAGTGTAACGTAGAAAAACGGAATTTCTTACACTACGAAGCTGCGCTAACACAATCGTTGCGGTATGATAGTAATAATAATATACATTATGGTATTGTTTGCGAGGCGGCGGAACGTTTCTTATCTCGCCCCGCCGTTATGATAATAATAATAATAATTTCCTGTTTGTTCGAGAAAAAATAACAAACATACATGCAAACGACGTCTAATAAAATATATTATAATATTATGTGTGTGTGGGTGTGTGTGTGTGCTACGCGTGCGAGATAGATAATTACCGTCTTTCAGACGCCCGGATTCGGAAATCCAGAAATCTCATTACTCGCTCGGTGCCATTTTATCGTAAATCGTTTATCGGAACTCCGTCGCACCTATATACACGATATTATATTACATAATATAATGCGCCCTTTACGAGATGGCGCCCGGATGTGACGGATCCGGCACCGTCAAATTAAATTTGCGTTTTGCGACTGCGTTTGCCGGTCGGAGGACGAAAAACGCACGCCAACACGAGCAGCGCATCGAAGGTAAAAGGCTATATTACGTCGTCAGTGTCGGGAACAGATAACTGAAACAATTATCTGGATGAGACGAGTTGATTTTAACGAGACGTTATTGTCCAGATAAAGGCGACACGAAGGGAATTCGTCTATGGATGGAGACAAATATAAGTGATTATCATTTTTTTTTTTTACACTCATTCGTATTGTCGTTTAGTGTTTTTGTATTGCTATAGACGTATGCCAATATTGTGATGACATAACGACATAACATTTATGTTGACAACATGTCGCGCCTTTTATTTTAACCAGACCTACCTTAAGACTATGCATTTTTTATACGATTCTGAGTGGAACGATGTATTTTTTTTATTTTTTTTTAAATTTTTAAATTTTTGTGTCTTTCATCACGGTTCGGGGCAGTAAAAATACTTTGATTTTCTTCAACAGTTCGATGGGAAAGTGAATCTAGTTGGTGTATTCGGGAGTTCAAATTTAAAGTTCCTTATAGTTTTCAAAAGCGCCGGGAAGAACAATTAAGGAAAAATGAGAATTTTTATGCAAAATCGGTTTTCGACAAAATCGATTTCAGTTTTTGGTGTAACTTTAAAACAAATTAACAAATGTTTACTGGTAGTTTATACTCACATTTTCTATACACGATAAGATATTCAAAATATTTTAATTCTTTTTTAACTGTTTAGGATCATTTTCTGTTTCCAATTTCATGAGTCTTTTTTTTTATGAATATCAATGAAACTTTATTTGTTGGGTAAAAAGGCTTGAAAATTGAATAAAAGGTTCGTACTATAATGTTACACTGATATTTGGAAACTATTAAATATCTTTAGTCACAGTTTTTATTTATAAGTATTTAAAGTTCAAATCTTGGAAGAATACTGACAAATCACGAAAATTAGCAATTTATTTTGAGTTGAGAATTCTCAAAAATTGTTCTTTTTAAATCTAAGATTTGAAAACGTGATACAAGATTCCTCGTAAGTTTGTGTACCTTTATCAAAAAAAAAAATGTCTACAAGCAAATTAAATCAAATTTTTATGAGCGTTTAAAGTACAAAATCAAATAGTCTTTCTTTTTACAAAGTTCATTCAAAATTTCTTGTGGTACGAGAAAATCTTTTAAATTGTAGAAATATGACATTATGACAATAATCATCCTTATAACTCTCTAATCTCTGGACAGAAAATAAATAGTACGTAGGTAAACATGGTCCTTAATGAACACTAATAATATTGTCGGTCTGTAAACGCCGCACAAATTACATCATTTATGATTTTAGCTATTATTAAAAATAATAATATATTTTTTACGGCTCACATCAGATCAATGAGCCATTATTATTATTTACTAATTTATTATATATTTATTTGGTACTTACAGCGTAATAGATATTATCTATTTTATTGAAAAAATATTTAAATATGAACTGTACTTGTAGCCACCGCCTTCGTTTGGTAACGAAATACAAACATGAATTAAATGATTCTACGACAATCGATTTGTTTACAAAGCAAAAATTAAAATATATTAATAATAGCTATCTATAGAAATAGTTTATTGGGGAATGATGTGCGTCGTCAATTTCTTGCAATGTTTGAGTTTTTTTTTTCAAATAGCGTTCCAAGCGGATAAAATATTCAACTATAGTAAGTACTGCAAAGGCCAAGAAAGAAAAAAAAAACAAACCGTAAAATCAGATGACTAGGCGCAATAGAAGTAGATCGAAACAGCTGATTTTTGGATTAAATTGTGCTGCCACAATGTAAAGGTATTACAACTGATGGATGGGCAACCATACTATTTTGAATAGTGGCACGTACGAACGGCGATGGAAATAATATTGAGAAACGTAAGTACACCTAATCGTTCTTATTTTATAAATAATATTTACATTATATTCGAAACATTGGTTTTATTAATAATCATGAGTCAAAAAAAAAAAAAATGATTATGGTGCCTCGTGGGTGCTAATGCCTATTGTAGTTGATGTTTGTAAAATAATACAGTAAATGAAAAAAAATTGCATTAGTTATTCATTGATAAATTGAATCAACTATATAGATGAACCCGTTTTTTTTATCCAAACTAAACATTATTTAAAACGTAACGTAATTATCTAGATAATTCCAAACACTGAACGTCGTGGTGGCATTTATCGGGTATAATATCATTATGTACACAATTTGTATTAAAAAAAATAAAAAACGAGGGCGAGCGGGTGCCGTTTTGCTGTACAGTAAAGTTGTAGGCGGTCGCCGTAACGGATGTGTTGAAATAATATTATTTTAATTCACCGACGTAAAATCATTATAATATTAATAACAGGTATACGAAAAACGATTCCGAGCGAAGACCCATAATTATAATATTACCAAGTATAATATTTATGACGGTATAGTATTATATTTGATTAGAGTAATTATTTATTTTACTACCTATTAGACGACGTTAATAATGAAGTAGGTTAGCTAAAAAAAAAATTGTATTCGCGGAAATGTCGTTGTGTGTATAGAGTGCACAATAGGTATATTAATATTATACTTTAAACGTTCTAAGTAGATACTATCGCGAACAATATTTTTTAAATTATGGCAGAATAGCCGAGATCGTTATTATTCGTTTAAATATCTAATTTCGTCCAAATTTCAACTTGAAATATCTATAAAAAAAAAGAGTTGAGCGATGAGCGTGCTCGGAAAATCACCCTTGTCTATGATTTTGAAAACTTTATTTTCTAATAATTTCAAGCCATTCTTTTCGTTACCTATTTTTATCATTGTATATTTGACTTAGACTTTTATGACTAATTACCTAACTGGTAGACGGTAGTTATGAATACGTAGTCGTATGGTATACGCATCGAAAACAATGCACCTAAATTGTATGTTAAAAAAAATCATATATTATATTCATATGAAAAAAAAATATACTTTTTGCCACCGACTATCGGATATTTCGTCGATAGTCATCATTCAACACACATCAACAATAAATGAGCACCATATCGATTATGGGCGTTGTGTGCAGTTGTGTTGAGAATCGTTTTCATCGTTTATATTATATTGTACCTAAAGCATGAGACGAAGAAAATACGGAGGAGGAGGAAGAGGAGGAGGAGGAGACGAAAACGGTGGAGAAGAAGAAGCAGAAGAAGAGGAAGAATAAGAATAAAAATAAGAAATACAGAGACTATGGCTAACGACGACGAAAGAGAACGCCGCCAGCTTTTAGGGTAGGTTTTATATAAATTCTGGGTGGACATAAAACTGGGTGTGGGAAATAAATCGTGAACCCGCTCCAGAAGAGACCGAAAGCTGCGCGGAACGAATATTATCGTCGAGGGGGCCGTGGCGGGAGGGCGTCTATTAAATATTAGGTCGGAATGCTTTTAACCGCAGCGGTCTTTCGACGGAAACGTTTTACCGCGTCTAGACCAAGTGTTTGGGAATTTTTTTCTCTTTCAGTCCGAAACGAATTCCCCAAGTCACTTTTAAAATATTTTATTAAAACATATATGTTACTATAGCGCTATAGTGCCACGCCGAGACAATCGAAACAATCGCAACAACAACGTAAAAAAAGCTGATGAGTGGATGTCGCTCTGCTGTACGGTGGGTTACAAGCGGGCCAATGTATCGTATGGATCGTATTAAACTTGAATTTAATGATATAATATCATTGTATAAGAAAAACTATTCTGAGCGAAGACGGTTTGTCAGATTGGATATTTTTTATTGTGATCAATTATTATAGCCTGCGTAAGTTGAATTCATATTATTAAAATATTATTATTAGATTCCGAGTGGGAGCGACGAAGCTAGTGGTTTTACAGTGGTGTTTTTGTTTTTTTTTTTTATCTTGTATGCTAAATTTCTACCAAAAGGAGGGCTTCGATTTCAACATATTATAGTATGTTATCTCTTAGCAAATCGGTATCAATATTGTGCTTATTGGAGAGGTCGTTTTTCGATCTACTCAATAATTATTTAATGCCACAAGAAAAACCACTGACAAATTACAAAAAACCGCTAAAAATAGGATTTTAATATCTAACGTTTTCTAATGCTTATCGCCATTGAAACGTATAAAAAATATAATTTTATATAATTAATTCAACTTACTATCGATAAAATCAGAAAATTACCTCTTTAAAGTTTCATCTTGAACAAATTTTCTAAAAGATAAGATTTTCTATTAGATAAGATACTATAATATGTTGAAATCTAAGCACTTCTTCTGGTAGAAATGTTGTGTACAGGATAAAAAAAAAATTAATAAACACCATTGTAAAACCACTAGCTCTGAGCAGAATATAAAACTAAGCGCATCGAGTTCGACTTTCGAGTTTCACCATACTTGTAAAATATTTAAATACTTTTTCTGTATTTCAAATACTTTTGAACAGAAGTATTTCAAATATATTTCCAATACGTATTATTATATTTTGTATTTAAAAATATTAAATACAAAATCCTTTCGAACAAGATTTTTAGTTTGGTTTTTCGACTATGGAGAAATTGCTTATCGTCGACGAGACAACGTGATGATTATAAATATTGTTATCGACAAACAATATCATTTAAACATATTACGGGGGAAAAAAATGTATCTAGAAGTATTTAAATACCTATATGAAATACTTTTGAAAAGTATTTTTAACAGCATTGTATTTCACACACAGGTACATGCATCCTTAACACGGTAACCGGTAACGCTGCTGCACCGCTTTCGTGTCACCGTATATAATAAATAATGATAATAATGATATATCATGATAAAAGGTCGAATGAACTACCCTCTGCTGCTGCAGCCACGTGGCCTACATAATAATATTTTTCATGCCGACGACGACGATGCGGCACGATAGGCGAACCGCGGTTCGGTCTAATCGACGTGTTTTTATATTATTTTTTGTTTTTTTTTTATTAAAACGTCGGAAAATGTCAAAAATAATTTGCCGTCTGCCGCATAGCGAAAAACACGAATGTCCGCAATAGTAGCTATTATATTATATTGTGCAATATCGTTGTAGGTATAAGTAATAATAACATTGTGGCGCCCGCGTGAGTCTTATTATTAATTTCGTCCTTAAATTCGTATCGTTATAATTGTTGGCATTTATAAAAAAAAATATTGCCATCGTTTGTTTGGACGTATAAGCGTTTTTAATAATATTTATAAATTATATAATTATATCGACCGACGTTGACTCCAGAAAACAAAATTGTTTTATCTGTTTCAAGATTACCCATCACTATACAGTTCAACGGAATATATTGTGTTGTTCGATGTTGATTTTAACTACCTAATTACATTTTTTTCGGCGTCTTATTAGATTTAATTAATCTAGATAATGTGGATTGTTTTCAAGATATAGGTAGGCATAATAGATGATTCAAATAATGTTTTTTATAGATAAAATAATATACAAGCACCATAATATAGACAAGCTTATAAAAATATCAATTTTTTTTCGATGGCGCTAGAATAGATTAAATTATTTCAATGTGTACTTCAAAGGTGTAATCCAAAATTAGTGTTTCACGTATCGAGGTCATGGTCGACTGCCAACTAGAATATAAGTAATAACCATAATAACAATAATAATAATAATATGTATACCAATAATATTTCGCCAACAGATATTAATAATAATATGATATAATTTACAGATGACGATAATATTATACAAATGCACATAAGCGCATTACCCATGAAAACTATTTGAAATGTAATACTCGCGTAGAGTGATGGACATTAATTATTATATCGTCATCATGAATTTTAAATTTTATCGATTCATAATACGGCATATTAAAACGACACACTAACAAAGTACGGGTACTGAATAAAATTGCATTAAATTGATCAATAATTAGGTCTCTACAATGACTAGTATTTTTTATTTATTCAATACAATAAACCAACTCATAAAAAAACAATAATAATAAGATATGTATACCAATAATATTCCGCCAACAGATCTTAATAATAATATGATATAATAATTATTATAGTCCACGATTGATAATTTACAGATGACGATAATATACAAATGCACATAAGCGCATTACCCATGAAAACTATTTGAAATGTAATACTCGCGTAGAGTGATGGACATTAATTATTATATTGCCATCGTGAATTTTATATTTTATCGATTCATAATACGGCATACTAAAACGACACACTAACAAAGTACGGGTACTGAATAAAATTGCATTAAATTAATCAATAATTAGGTCTCTATAATGACTAGTTTTTTATTTATTCAATACAAAGAACTCGTAAAAATATTCTCCAACTCTTAGATATAATTAACATTTTTTTTTTTAACATTTATTTTTCACACAAATGAAATATTCCAGGACAGTAAATTTCATGAGTTTTTTTTTTTTAAAACCCCGATTATAATACACATTAAACCCTCACGTTTTTAAACATTTTGTGAGTTTTCGACTGCCGGCGAATTTTCGCCGAAAGTATAATATTGTAAATACCGTAACGTACTGCAGCTGTAACATACGCGTCGTATACATTATGCTTAGCACGCGAGTTTGATGACATTTTATTATTATTAATGTATTCACGTTGTATTTTCTGTACAATATTATGCCACACAGCTGGCATGTAATAATGCGGACTACTGTAAAAGAATGTTTTCGGATATGGTTTGCTAAACGAAATTCGTTTACGGCTGCCGAAAGAAGTTCCAAAAGTTTCGCACGGGACGTGGACCGGAAATCCTATCTGACCATATCATCATCATTATCATCATCATCGAGATTATACATCGAACGGGTAATTTTCCAACTTTCTCGTACGGTATTTTCAATAACCTCGCCATACGTATTCGGCGGAGGGAAACTAGTGTAGGACCTCTATTGTATATATATCGACTACTGAGTACTGAACCACCGCATATACATACCTACTAGCGTAGTATATATAATATAGTTTCCCCGGAGGCGGCGTGAAGAACTACCGCCGGCGAACTGCGGAAAACGTCGAAATTGTCACAGCTGCTACGGTGGGCTTACGGTTTTGGCACACAGGCGTGTCGACTTGCAGCACCCACAAGTCCAGGGCTTGAATCCGAAAATATATTTCCAGATTTCGATTTCGGTTTCAGATATCGGTATTTTTTTTTTCGATTTTCTTTTCGGTTTCGGTATCGATTTCGGTTTTTAACGGTTTTAACCGGTGTTCAAACTCGGTATCGAATATCGGTTTTGAATACCGGTTTACAATGTTATAAATCGAAATCGATACCGGAAACAAAATCGAAAAATACCAATTCCGGTAATCAAAACCGAAAACGAAATCAGAAAATATCCAAAAACCAAAATCAAAATAGGAAAAAATAAATACCGAAATCGGATTACGATTTCAAGCCCTGCCTACAACTACCATAATAATATTACAATAAATAATAATGATACACGACTAGCATCCGGCGAGGTACGCGTGAAATGGCCTGTACGTCCGGTCCGGTGGTTTTTTGTGCCCGTATAATATTGTGTTTACTTCAAACGCGTCATTGTATAGTTTATCAGTGCTTTAATATTTCACGCGACAATAAGTTGATAATGTTTTGATTTAAAGTAACGAAAAATAAAACGAGTTAGGAGAGCTCCACTCTGAACTATCGGTTTCCAAACGTATCTAAATCCAACATAATAAACTGTAGTTGTATCACAAATACGATTTAAACAGAATTTGGCAACCCTAATAGTTTGGCAGTATATTTATAGGTATAGGCTATGAATCTACTTAAGTATATTGAATACTTATAGAAAGTAATTATTTTATCATAAAACACTCATTATTTCAAAAAGTATTATTGTTTTTGAAAATATTTTTATACCTACATAATTTCAAATTGTTAAGAAACAACGTTTTTATTAAAAAAAAAATCACATTTTTTAATATTTATTTTTATGTTTTTTACTTTTTTGAATGACAACTACAGAGTTTTAATCTCACAAGCTATGGACAAGCGGAGTAGTGGACAAACATTTTGCGGTGTAATTCCTTTCAACTCCGCCCATCAATACTTAAAATACTTATAACTCATATAAAACTACTCGCACTAAATACGATTTCTATAAATCAAAATATTCTGTTTTGGAATATGAAATTAAAACTCAATGTTCTCGTTCGAAAAAATAAAAACTTAAGAAATTATGAAGATAAAAATAGTTAAAAAATATTTTTATTATAAACGGGTTTTTTTTAACAACTTGAAAATATTTAAAAAAATGTTTTCAAAAACATCAATACTTTTCAAGATAATGAGGGATTTATGGAAAAAGAATCACCCTGTATACGATAAATGATAATTGTCTTAGTATCGACAATCGTATCTATGCGCTGGTAACCAACGGATGGCCGGACACAACCAGGATACAATGTAAAAATAGGGTGACAACTTAAGTATAATATTTAAAAATTCCAAAAATCGGAATTTAAATAAATTCATTATCAAAGGAAGAAATTATAGCATTAGGCTGTTAACATGTTTATCGCAACGCGTGTTGCGTACAAATTATAACTTTAAATTGTTTACTCAATTTTTTGGAATAGCACACCTATAATGTATAGGTACACTCGGAAAATGCATTTAGAGCTGACTTTTCGACAATACGAATATGAAGCCAATGTAGGTTAATACTTATTAATATAATTATTATTTATCCGTTTTTTTTTTTTTTTATCGGAATTTCGTTATATTAAGTTTTAATAATGAAAGTTTAAATTTATCGGTCATTAGGGAGCGTCATTACAGCAGGATCATCTATCGAGCGCGTTACGCGAAATAACCGTAAATAATCGGCAGTTCGAATTAATTTGATGCTCACAACGGGACATTTCATCAAAACTTAGTGTACTCAAAATGGTTTGACAGCATGTACCTACCCCGTGTACTGTGCTCTTTATTGTTTATATTATTAAATTGTATTGTTAGCGTGTGCGTGCGTGAACTTAAACTTATTTTGTCTTATCGAAGTACGTCACGTCGCGCACCTGAGCGACTGAGTGATTTAAGACTTCATTAATGACGTACATGGTAATAATAATAACTTAACCTCCTAGATACAGGGTACAACAGATAGAACTGACTTTTGGAAAAACTTTTGATCTAATCAATACTTTAAAATTTTTCTTATTTATAATTTATAGCCACTTACGCGTGTACTAAAAAAAAAAAAATTTATTTTTTAATGCTGAAAATAAAAAAAAATTAATTTTGATTTAAATTGTTTTGTCAAAATAGCCAATTTTTGAATCTGATTATAAGAAAGATTCGGATGGTAAAAACATTTATCTAATTCGAGTAGTTTATTTCATAGAATTTTTAAAAAATCAATATTTTTTTTGATTAAATCAATTATTTGGAACGCAATAACTATTTAAAAAATATTATTTTTGGAAATTTGCTAACATGGGTATGTTTTTTAGGCTATTTACTAATCATGTAATTTTATCAATTTTTGTCATTCGTTTAAGTAGCATCAATTTTTTTTTTTCAGTTCTTTCTGTTACACCCTGTATTATAAGCCACGCACTTGCTGCGGCAGCTGTTGTCTGGCGTGTTTAAGCTCTGACGCGTATGAGCACAATAATATTGTAATATTAATCTAATATAAAAATGTAACGACAGTGAGGTAGGTTATAATATTAGCTGCGTTTCAGATTAAAATCCTAACGATTTTTACGGTCGTGTACAACAACGCCGCCGCCTCCGCTGCGTGTGTGTGTCGAGCGTAGGTACCTATTTAGAAACCCATTGCCCCATTAATAACGAAACGCAATAATAATAACAACGGAGCACACGTTATCAAAATGTACCTCTACCTACCCGTACGATACCGACTCGGTCGCCACTGCCCAGTGCCCGCAGCAAAATAATAACATCACTATAATATACCAGGTGATCCATTTAAGTGTCTACACTGGATATTTTGAAACGTTTTAACTTTTTTGAAAATATCCTTTTCGTATACAATGTTTTGACGTCGTTTCACAACGTTTCTGAAGAAAAATTATATCATTTTTCAAGTGTTTTAATTTTTGTGAACGACCCAAATTTCTGATATTTTTTCTGCTACCTACTCAAGGAGTGTCCTGTGTCGATACAAACTTCTATTTTTCAAATGAGAACCCTCATTTTTTATGATTTTATTGAGAATTTTGATGTATCTAAAATCACAATATTCTAATGAGTATAGTTTCCGAGTCATTAAAACTATTATACCGAGGATACAATTATCCTTAAAAACGGTTTTTACAAAAATACAAACTATATTATGTAATAGTTATTATTCTTGGAATATTTTACAAAATATTTATATTGATATAATATCCATTGTATATATTCCATTTAAGTGTATGCGCTCATTATTTCTAAAAGTTTCAACTTTTTTGAAAAAATTATTTTTGTTTCATTTTATGTAACTTCAAAGTTCAAACCAACATTTCTGAAAAGTCATATTCTTTCTATTTTTTGGTATTATATTTTTCAAGTTTTTATTTTTTTGGATGACACCATACTTTTTTTATTTCACATTCCGAAGCAGAATATTATTTGGAGCATATTTTAAATCAGCTAAATATATCAAGTTTCGGATAGTTCATTAGTCATACGAATTTAAAGTTTAGCTTAGCGGAGTAACGTTTTCCTCGTCTAAACTTGAAATGAAGTTCTAAAACTAACGAACTAACCGAAATTTGATATTAATTGTTGATCAAAATACTACGAATAATAGTAAAAACTTGAAAAATTGCAATGATAAAAAATAGTAAAAATATGATTTTTGTCAAAGTCGAAACTTTTCGAAATAATGAGTGTAGACACTTAAATGGATCACTCTGTAGTCTGTACACACAATGGTTTATACGACGGCAGTGCCCTTTTCGACGGCCACTATATTACACGTATTACACGAGTGTGTGTTATATTTTATATATGATTATATGTTTTGTATACCTATAAAAACAAGAAAGGGGTCTATTACTTCGGAACTTCCCGAGCAAAACTATACAGGATGATCACCAATCATATAATATTATATATATATATTATATTGTATTATATGTTTCCTAAAATAATGCTTTTATTCGAATTCCGTTTTTTTTCAATGTTCAAACAATTATATTAAAATGTATTATTATCATAAATTATTTTTACAAAGGAATGTACTAAGTACAATGTGCAGGCTATTTGTAAATTTCTGTTCTTCAAATGAAAAAAGAAAATCATTTGGCGGATAATTTTTTTGAAAATTTTGATGTGTACCCAATACAAAATAGAAACGATTAATTTCTCAGTCGGTATTAAAATGTTGTTTCCAAGGATGATGGACCTCAAAAATGGATTTTATGGGTAGTACTTATTATACTTAGACCATTTTAACAAATTTATAAAATGTCGATGGTTTATATTTTTTACAATTTTCTAGTTGTCATGTAATATGGACCTATTATTCTTAGTATGCTCACAAAGTTTAATAACTCAAAAACCATTGGTAAGTGCATTGAAAAAATCAGGTAAGTGGGTTACGATTGCGGTACATTAGATGTCTGGAGAGTCACTGTAATTATATATGTGTGAAATTTGAATTCAATAAAATCATTGTATAAAAAAAACGATTGTGACCGAAGACACTCTGTCAGCCTATAATATTACCAAGTATATTTGAAAATATTATCATGATAAAAGTAATTTATTTTACTATTGGGCATTAGAAAAAGAGTAGTTTAAATTAATTTTTGCCAAAAAAAAAAATACATTTAAAAATGTCATTGTGTGTATAAAATTTAATAGTGTGCTCTAAATGTTTTATATACTCACAAATTATATTTTTAAATTACAGAAAAATGACTACACCCGTTATTCTTGGTTTTAATATGTAATTCCATCCAAATATGAACTTTAAATGTATATAAAGAATAATTACTATGTTTATTTATTTTTTGGATTTTTCGTTTACAGAAAACTATTAATGAGAATTCTTATTTTCAACTTTCAATCGTTGGCTATAGAAATTGAAAACTTTTAAACTTTTACTTCAAAATAATTGGAACATTTTCGAGACTTTCTAGGTTTTGATAATTTTTGTCGAAATTTGAACTTTAAATACCTACTTATTTAAAACAAATGTGCCCATGAATCTTTAATATTTTCCAACTGCTATTATAACTACATAATATGAGGAACGTTGTATTTTATTTTCAAACAAACAGTTTATTAACAATTATAGAACATAAACTAAAAAAATTAAAATGTCAAATGTCTACAAATAAGTTAAAACGAGTTCAAAATATATTTTATCTGATATAGAAAATGATAAAATAAACATTTTATGAAAATGTCATGTACCTACCAAGCTATTAGTTTTTGAATAACAACAAATAAAAAAACTCGTTGTATGAGAGTTTGTAAATTTACATTTGAATTACCAATGTCTAACTTCAAACGCTCGTAAAAAATGCATTTGACCTAACCTAACTATATCTAATTTATTTTTGTTAAATGTAGAAAATCCTAAAGGGAATCTTGTATTAAATTCTCAAAGTTTAGGTATAAATAAAAACATTTTTATGAATTTCTTACTAGAAATAATTTTCCAATTTTATTTTCGTAAATTTAATGAATTTTGTCAAAACGTCAACATCAGACACTCTTAAATAAAAATTTAGTCGTCGCCGGATCCCCGTCAGACCGTTTCACAAATTACTGTGGATTTACCCTCAAATTTTTATATAACTTCCACTTATAGCAACACTGCAACAGCTTATGGGGAACGTTGAATAACATTTTCAATTTTTTTGACCGAGCGAATATTTTTTTATTGATAATAATTAAAAACAAATGATTAAGACTCTAAACTCTTTTGAAAACTATCGGGAATTTGTTTACTAAAATTTTACTTTCTATCGGAAAAGATGCTGTTCGAGATAATCGAACGATTTATACCGTCCCAAAAAGGTAATACACAGACACAAAAAAAACACACACACACACACACATCATCGTAAAATCAATACATGCATCGCTCCGTTCCGAATCTAAAATTCCAAAATTCTAAATTCGAATAACATTCGTTGTTGGAGAAAAAAACATAGGAAACGAGCATTCTCGGTGAATCGCCCTGTACAATATTGTGCGTCGAACTAATATTACCGAAAACGATTTGGCTAACCGTTTTATCGATCGAGGTCGCGGTCCTCGTCGGGATACCAATATTGTTCGAGATTAGCGTTAAACGTCATTATCGTGTGTGCGATATGTAATAACATTATTATAATAATATCATATCGTACAGCAGTTTTTAGGCAGGTTATGACTGCGACGAATACAAAAACGAGTTATCTCCGGCGAGGTAGGCGCCATCGATATATTATTATGGTTCGAAGCGCCGGAGAAATGCTCCCCTTAAAATCTCGTTTTACATGCCTCGCACCGCGACTCGGGTGGTTAATCAAATAACAAACAATTTAGTGCACGTGTGCGATTCATTATGTTTCGTCTCGTGATAATATTGTATAATTGCGTATTTACGTTGTCGAACGTTGTCGATAAATTTTATTATTTTTCACTCGCAGTGACAGTTTTAGGATTGGCAGCAAATTATTATTGGCAGTCGAATTAATATTATGTCACTTACAGTGGTAGAGGTACCTAATATAACACAATTATTATTATATTATAACGTCGCCACTGCGGTACGGGAGACTATCGATATAATTCGTGGGTCTAGAACGAAAATGTTCTGAGTCGTATTTATGAAATCGTCTAGGAGACCGCGATTTTAAGGTCTGAGTTCAAATATTTTACTCCTCGGACAACATTTTTTTGAAAATTAGAGTTCTGAGGCATGCAACACTACTTGTATAGTTTAATTCACTGCATAATAATTTTCTGTATTGGTTGGTACACGAATTAATAAAATACGAATATCATAAAATGTTTAGTATGAAAAGGTTCTACAATATTTGAACCTTTTCATTATAAAATAAAAATATATATTTAATTATAACTTTTTCATTCTAATTTATTATTTTTATTATTGCCAGCTGAATCCTTTTCAGGATAATTATTAGGTAGCGATTAATTCAATTAGAACCTTTTGATACTAACGTATTGTCAATAATTTGGTTCCATTAACCAAACGTTTTCAATTTGGTTAAATTGTGTTTATAATTTAATTTTTGGCGATTTAGAATTGTTTACTTTTAAAAAGTCATCAATAATGATATTATAATCATAAATGTTTGCTTAAAAGATAAGACTTTGCTATCTAAAACCATTTTAGTTAAAAATTGACTTTTGAAAAAAAATGTGATTTAGAACCTTTTCATTCTAGACCCGCGAATTAGGAACGATGATATTAAGGTTAAAATATTATATTTTGAACGATGTGTTATGACAAGCGTAGCGGGGAGGAGGAAATTGAAAATTGTTACCTACTCAAACGGAATAAAAAAAAAAATTACCAGCGTGATAACGTTGTTTTTGTAATGGCCTAGAGGATTTCGCCGGATACGTCTAAAAAAAAGTTTATCGCATAATAGCGCTTAGTCGTTTATCCTTTTTATACGGTCGGGGGGGAAGGG
Organism: Acyrthosiphon pisum; assembly: GCF_005508785.2. Classification (NCBI taxonomy): domain Eukaryota; kingdom Metazoa; phylum Arthropoda; class Insecta; order Hemiptera; family Aphididae; genus Acyrthosiphon; species Acyrthosiphon pisum. The sequence continues at coordinate 123,787,829 of NC_042493.1, forward strand.
GGGCCCGGGGTGCTATCGCGGCTTTAAAAATACATTATTTCTTAGCAAGTTGTTAACGAGTGAAAGAAAGAATATTTTACTCCACGCTACCTATTATATATGTATAATGTGCTTTATGTTGGGGGGGGGGGTGAACAATCTACATGGATCTAGCCGGCGACGTGTGAGCCGAGTTTCCGGCAAAGACTTTGTGATTGATCAAGACGCGAGATAAATATATACATTATGCGTATCCGACCCACCTCAATCTAATGATAATACATCATTGTCACCAATAAAATCATGTTTACTATTAGTTACTGTTTGTTAGTGTTTTGCATGCGTTCCGATATCCCGCATGATAGCAAGTTCGACACTCCTGCAAGTCGAATAATAATATTCCAATGGGAAAATTCTACCCTCTACCCTTACAACAATTTATACGATAATACATTTGTAAGCTCGCTCACCCTCGTTTTTAACAGTTCATTTGATATAATTCTGTATTTTGGAATTTTTATGTTAAAGACCATGTTTCCAAATTGCTGACACTTTTTCAACTACCTACTTAAAAAGTGTTCTGTATCAATAAAAACTTCTATTTTTCAAATGAGCTCCCTCCTTTTTTACTGCAAATGATTTTATTGAGAATGTCGATTTATCAAAATCACGATATTCTGATGAGTAGTTTCTGAGTTATTAAAATGTTTAGGATACAATAATTATCCTTAAAATGGCTTCACAAAAATATAAGCTATATGCAATATTATATTATATACCTCAATCTAATGATAATACGTCATAATTGTCACCAATAAAATCATGTTTACTATTAGTTACTGTTTGTTAGTGTTTTGCATGCGTTACGATATCCCGCATGATAGCAAGTTCGACCCTCAAGCAAGTCGAATAATAATATTCTAATGGAAAAATTCTACCTTCTTACAACGATTTATACGATAATACATTTGTAAGCTCGCGCACTCTCGTTTTTAATAATTAATTTAATATAATTATGGTTTTTTAGAACTTTTAAGTTAAAGACCACGGGGTTTCAAATTTCTGATATTTTTTCTGCTACTTAAGTAGTATCCTTATCGATACAAACTTCTATTTTTCAAATAAAAACTCTTCTTTTTTACTGAAAATGATTTTAATGACAATGTTGATGTATCTAAATCACAATATTCTAATGAGTAGTTTCTGAGTTATTAAAATGTCTATACCAAGGATACAATTATCCTTAAAGACGGCTCACCAAAAATATAAACTGCATGCAATATTATGTTATGTAGTAGTTATTATTATTGAATTATTTCACAAAATATTTATAGATCTATAATAATTAATAACATTTTCAAATCATCTTAGCCCCCATATCTACTTAACCCATTTCCATTGATATAATATTATTATTCTTATGAGGTATGCACACAAAGCTATAAAAATCAAAATCTGCTCTAATATTAATATCCTTCGAATATTGATTTGTGTACATTAAAGTTTAAAAAAAAAAACGTCTGCTGAATAATCACAAATGAAAAAGAAGATGTCTATTTCAAAAAACAAATGTTTGTACTGTCACATGAATACAGGATCATCCATAATTCATAAGTGGTACAAACAATCTCAATCATTAGAAAATATGGACTTCAAGTGTAATTTAAAATTTAAAAAATCAGAATTTTAATATAATATTATGTATAATTTAAGTATACGATGATAAATTCTTATCGATCTAGATAGTGCGTTTGCAAGTTTCATTTATTTCGGTCTTTGAGAATGCTTCATACGGTACATATTTAATAAAAAAATAAATATTTTGAAACTGAGTTTTTTTATATTTATAATGTATTTAATTTCGAGACCTGGTAATAATATACAATTATGACCATGGTTTTATTTTTAACCGTTTAACGTGTCCCTTATATGTTGTACTGGCGAGTGTGGTAATTTATCAAATCAGTTTAGAATGAGATCAGTGCAAAACGTGTCTTGTACAGAGGTATGTATTATTCGTAATATGGCTTTACCACATTTCGTCACATTCGTTTACTCGGCCGTATCTTTAATTTAACGTAAAATATAATAATAAATTATATCATAAATTAGTCTATAAAACATATTTTACATACCTACCTGATATTAATCATTTGATTTAAACGTGATTATTATTGTTCAATCGATTGTGGGAAACATTAAATGTTGACGTTTTTATTGTATTGTTTTAACTTCTAACAGTTTAAAGCCACAAATTATAAACATTATATATTGTTGACAATACACAGTCAGTCACGGCTTATATGGAATAAATAAATATACATTGCGTTCGATATTGTAAAAAAATAATAAAACTGAATGTGCCAAAACAAAATACGAAAAACAACCGCGAAAATATACCAATTATCGATTTATAATAATATTTGTAAACGTAGTTACACTTGTAAAACTATTTTTCATTTTATATTCGTTCTGTGTGGTCCACACAATATTATCGTTTCTATTTGTTTTTCAGACATTTTCCATATAAATAATATTTATTTGCTTTTGTAACTGACTAACTTGACCTGCGGAAGAGTCCAGTGAAGTGTTAAAAAAATTGATGCCAAATCCGAAAATTATTTGGTATACATCATCTCATATAAGAGCACTCTTCTCCATCACAAAAAAATAAAGCAATCATTTATATTTATTTATAGTCATTGCACACTGTGTCGATGAAAAAAAACCTCAAGTCTACTCTACACAAAAAAAAGTAAAATCAAAAAGTTAGAAAATAATTTTTTTGTGATTTTGTAAGACCATAAAAACCACTGTATTAAGTTATATCCCCCCCCCTAGAAAAAAAACTATACGTCTCTCACCACATCATCGGCACATATTATCTATCAGATACACCAGCGATATTATTATTACCTATATAGGGTAAAGCATGGAGTTATTGGCACCAAGTAATTTTGTTTTTCGTATATAAAATGTTTGATTATGAATTTTAGGGATATTTTTTTTGATTATACTGATACTGTTTTATTATCAATCTTAATATTACCATAATATTATTTATTTGATAATTTGCTATTCGATTTCGTAATGGAGAGGTTAGATGCCAATAACTACCAAAAACGAATTCTTAAGGTGCCAATAACTGCATACTTTACCCTATTACCCTACTCGACAGTAAACATGTTGATACAGTAAAATTATTTTTGAAACGTACTTGTTTGATTAGTTTTATACGATTTCATTTAGGAATCGAAGAATTGGCGTCGTGACATAAGTTTTACGGCCTGAAAAACTATTCTATATTCAGTCTTGTTAAGAATACTTTTCAAATTTATTCAGATTACGTATTAAAAATACTTGCTGTGACTTGCATTTAAAATACGTATTAAAACACTTTTTTTTAAGTTCAATAAATGAATAGTTAATAATCAATAATATCCAATCAATTCAACGACTAGTCCTATTATTGAATAGTTTCTTTAATCGAGGCAACCAAATCCTCGCATGTAACCCTCCATCTATTGTGCTTATTGTAAAAATATTTTATACAGATTGTACAAATTAAAAAAAAAATATGAAAAAAAAAGTTAAATTTCATTAATATTATATATTATCCTAATTTTGTACCATCCATTAAATAAGAAGAAAGACTATTTAAAGATTCATGATAAATTCCAACCCCACTAGTGGTGATCAGCGTCTTGTATGACATGGTATAATATTATGGGAGTGAGGAGCCAACGTGAGTTTCAGCGTTCAGTCATTATGCTATCCGCTTGTATTTTGGCGAAACCTCATTTATAAGTTATCAGAAGCACTTATATTAATATTTTAATTAATATTTTAGAAACAAAATTTAAAACATTACATTCCGAAATATTAGTAATTGGGATTTGGAGTGGATCACGAGAATGAAAAAAAGTACTTGGTATAAAAATACAAATAAAAAGTGTTTTTAAGTATTTGAAATACATTCATCAAAAAGCACTTGAAAAGTATTTAAATACAAGTATTTCGGTGTTCGTATACTTAAAAAGACTGAGTCTATATCTAGGTACCTACTATTCGTTATAATATCATATGTGTGTCACTGATTCGTGGATTTCATTCCAGAAAAGAAACGTCATTGGATATAATATTTCGTATAACGGTACGTCCCATAATATTATCCTAATAATATGAGCACTGTATAGCTTGTTTATGGTTAAGCCTGTGAAAACATTCCGTTAAAAACGTTGGAATTGCAGCGACTGGCTTAAAGGTGACTTTGATCTCGACCGCATAACAAGAACCGACCTGGTGTTCACCAGATGAATATAATAACATCTTTGGTTTCCTTACGTAAAATATATATAATATATATGTTGTCATGCTGCAAACGACACGAGATTAGGTCTCGGAAAATTCAATTTTTTCCCTTTGATCGTCCAGATTCAGTGGTTGGCGAAAACGACCACGCGACTGTGTGCACGGCGTATCGTCTGAAAGTCGAGTAATAGTCGTTTTCAATACGTCGAGAAAAACAAAACTTTCTCAAATAACTTTTGCGCGCGGGGAAAACTAAAATTTTTGAAAAATTGGAGCTTTTGCGAATCGGCTGTAAAACGTACGCTACGGCGGGCGCTCTTTTATAGACAATGTGCAAAACAGTGCGAAAACGCGTCGCCTGTGATAACACCTATTGTATTATTTGGGGCAAATGAGAAAAAATAAAATTATGTAAAACGCAGCCATTGCGCGCGAGAAAACAAATCAATCGCCGTAATTCTTTCAACGTGTGACCTATATAATAAATTATGGATTAATTAATTGACTACGGGTAACCTGCAGAGGTATTATAATACAATATTAAAACGAACAACGTTGTTTTTATCAGTCTCAACTTAGAGGCATGAAATCCACTTCATATCTGCAGGTATATTCACGATTTTAAAGACTCAGACCGGTGTGTCTGATATAATATAGCTCTGACGTGAAAAAAGTTCCAACGCGTCGTCAATAACGACGATTTTAAAAACAAAAAACAATTGAAATCCAGTAGACTTCTACAACGATATAGTCTACGATTGTTATTATTCTTAACATAATGGCGCACTATACGTCTCTCGTTGGTACTATTGTCAGCTGCTTTGTGAGTTTTCACTCTCGCAGTAATTTACTGATATTCATTATGTTTTATAGTATCTTGTGTAATTTTAATGGCTGGGGGCTTAAAAAGAATTCGGCGAGTAAATGTATCGTTTTATTGTATAAATCAAGAGGACTCAAACTCCAGAAGTTGAATTTTTATCTGGATACCGATTTATTTATTAAGGGACACGTTGGACAGTCCGTCAGCACTCGCTTTTATGTTAGCAATGACAACAATACGAATAAAATAATATATTAAGAACCTATTTGTACCAATATTTTAAATTAATATAATATAGGTATCTACCCTAATTATTGAATTTATTGTGGATTGTATGAATTTATTGAAATCGATATAGTATTTGGCTCAATACACGTAAGCTCCGATTCATCTCATACCTATTGTTATATTTTTTTTCATATAATTTATAAACAAACTTAACATTTATAATTGCATACCGTTTGAAAACTGCGTCCCGGATTTGTACGATACGGTAATAAGGTCAGGTTGTACTACGATTGTAGTACTTTGTAGGTATAATACTTACAAACTCATCCCAAATGTTGTTTTTTTTTATGCGAGAAAAACTACTTTGTCGAGTTTTTTTCGTCCTTTGTAATAATATTATCGTTTGAATTTTATCACACTAGAAAAAAGCTTTTATTTATATAATATTCTTTATTTTTTAATCGCTGATATTCAATAGGTAATGGTCATAAAATATAATCTTTTTGGTAGAATTGGTATAATATTTCAAGTTTGACTGCATTATGTTATTACCTATATATTGTGGAACCATGAATCTCACTGTTACTTATTAGTTCCTACACATTTTCTACTTGAATAAAAAATGCGATTTGCCTGAATAAATCATTCGATAGTAAACATTGTTATTCCGAGTACTATACAAGATATATTTCAACCACCTGCAAATATTATTGGCCGTAGTCACTATAAAAGGTCAGGCGATAGGGCATTGTTTTAAAAATATAATAAATTAGAGCGCAGACGGTTAATATAGGTACCCATATTACATATAAAGTAATGATAGGCGATGTAGCGGCCAGTACAACAGTATATTATTATAATAATATGAAGTTACGTTCAACTTTTCGATATGTCAAACCGTAAAGGTTTATCGGTTGAGGGTGGATTTTAAATTTTTAATGAAGTCGTTAGATGTGAAACGGAATAAAGTTCATTCAAATACTGAACATAAAACAATAGCTTGGGGCAAAGATGAAACGTCCGAAATGATTTTAAGATGTTTTTCCGCATCGGGATTTAAAAAAATAAAATGTTTAAAACTTATATAAAAGTCCCAGATGTACAAAGAGAATGTGAGAGGCGTCATTGTAATGGCATTGATGGTTTTATTTGCGAATTTAAAAAGTCATGAAGATATTGCTGTTTTCGGATCACTGTACTTGTGGGAGACGAACAAACGACAAACAATTCCGGAGAAAATTAAGATATAGGTGAAGAACAACCTAAACAAACGGAAATGTGATATGTTATTCGATGACAATAAAAAACCATATCGAAACGTTATTATTAGAGCTGTTATGTCCCTAAAAAATGCCCTTAACATTTTTGAATAATGCACTAAAAAATGGAGGTAAATTGTTTTTATTTTTAATAATTTGTAAAATAGTAGTGAAAAAAAAAATTATTAAAATAACTTTTCTATGAGCTAAACTTCTTTAGGCTAAACTTCAACTTGGGTTTTTTTTTAATCTGAAAAAAACAATTATTACTTTAGATTATTCTACCTATTTCGATCGTTTTCGATTATAATATATTCGAATAACTGTACACTCTGAACTGTTATACTGAATCACCAGAGATTTTTTAAGGTTTTCGAATAAAAACTATATTCTGTTATTCCCCAGTAAATTTTTGTAGATAGAGAAGCTCCTTTCAACGTCTACCGGATGAATATTTAAAGAACGTCAAATCATTTACTCTTATATAAATGTATATAATACTCGCTCGTGTTAACGTGTAAAATTTTAAAATAAAATTTCAAGTTTCAATTTTGGACCCAAAAACTCCAATATTACCCTAAAAACCATATAATGCCCTAAAAAATTTTGGAATAAAATATAAAACAAATATTCTTATTCTCATTCAAAAGTACATGTTACGGATTTGTGATCAGGCGAGCATCGTACAGCAACCTCTGGAAAAAAATGAAAAATGCATCGAAATCCCAGCTCTAATTATTGTAAATTATTGCGACGTATAATGTGAGCAAAATAATATTATGAAGTTGCCGTTTATAATAAATTTCAATATGTATCGAATATAATATTTAACGGGTGCGATATCGACCGGCGGAATTAAACCCTAAGAGACGGCGAGGAGCCAAGTTCGTTTGAAAATGTGGACTATAAAATAATATATAACCCGCTTAATACATAGATATAATATTAGAATAACGCAATGTCACAGCAGAGATAACAATTGAAACAAAACCTACAATTGTACACAATACTGTAACTAATGAATGTTGATAAATTATTTAAGATACGGTTTGTCCTATTCCAGATTCCGAGCTGCAGTAGGGGCCGAGGTCATCTGGTTTAATTATTTAGTTTGTTTTACGGTGCTCAAATTAAAAAGACGAAATTATATTATTACGGAACAGAAGAAACTATGAGACTTGAAATATATAAGGTGATAAATTAATGTCACGATCGCGCAAAACTGAATTAATGCAATATCGTATTATTATTCATTTTAAACAACAATAATTCATATTATCTAAACTGATCCGCCGTAATAAACCTTCGACTACGAGATATAAACGACCGGCGTGCACAATGGTAAATATACGATGAAAACATTAAGCACCGTGTATAAATTACAAAGGAGATAACTGTTTAATGGTTCGATTTAAAATTTGCACGTGTAGCGTGCGCGTCCCACTATTTTAGCAATAATATCGTTATTAATCGCGAACGTTTTGGAATGACCTTTTCGAAAAAATCGTGTATTAAGGAAAACATTTACCTATAGGTTAGATATGTATTTATATTACGGGCGCAGGGTGATTGACCAAACAGGATAAACCCCATTTTTTCCCCTTTAAGAGTATTTGGTACCGTGATCTTATGTTTTTGTCTATTACACGTGGGAAATTTGTCTATTGAAGCGACTAGAATTCTGAAAAAAGATTTGAATTTTTCGTCGAGTCTACTTAAAATTGACTTTCCCCTAATTTCCTAAAAGTGTCATATTAAAAAAGAGTGTTTAAAAATTGTCGTATTTTAATTTTTGGAAAAGTTAAAATTGAAAAATCAAAAATTTCAGAAAGTCGGTTTCAAGTAGACTTGACGACAAATTCAAATCTGTTTTTAGAATTCTTATCGCTTCATTAGATCGATTGGTATGTTTGGCAAAGAACCAGTCTAAAATCCTATGTCGTGCGTGTGTGTTAGACAAAAACAGAAAATCACGGAATCGACTCCTCTTAATAATGAATCAACTGCTTAAGGAGTAATGCAAACTTTTATTTTTCAAACAAAAACCCACTTTTTTACTGTAAATCGTGTAGTAGAAAATGTTTTTGAAAATGTCCATGCACAATTAATTTCTTGTTTATCAAAATGTTTACACTGAGCATACCTAATCACAGTCCTAAAATGGTTTTTTATCATTTTAAATTATTTATTTATTAATCGGATATAGGAAAAAATTGTATTTAAATATTCCAAAAATCAGATTTTGAATAGCTAGATTATCGAAGAACAAAATAGAGTGAATACGCTTTGTAAAACACCTCTTTCGAGTAGATCACAGAAAACTCAATAAAAAATTAAATCAGATCTTGTTAATAATATGTCAAAAATATAACAATTTTATTTATGTGATACTATCACGTATTATCACGTGATCATATAGGTAATATAATTTAATTTAAATTTTAAGAGTCGTGGGTTACCACATACCACATACGTTGTTATAGCTGGTACAACGCGTGTATCAAAAACCATAATTATGCAACCAGAAAAATCATATTCAATGTAGAACAGCGTGCTCTCAATCTGTCTATTAGTGTGACGAATGATAATTTAATTTCAAATTGTAGTAGTAAATTATAAATTTTATTATTAATACGTAGTAAACAAATTTATACAATTTTGAAGACATTACGATTAATATAAATTCACCGTACTCGGTACATTGTAAATGGTTATTTATCGGATGATATTGGATCTATCGGTACTGCTAAACCTAAATAAAATTATACGATTGAATTTTTACGATATTTTTAGACTCACTCAATTCTACGCATTCTTTGATTTTGATAACATAATATATAAGCAAAAAAATTCAAAAAAATTTCTGTGTCCTAATTTGAATGACCGAAGTTTATTGCCAATCCCCATAAACCTTAAAGATATTATGAAAATCGAAAATCTGGCATTTTTAACAATATAATATTTCCGATACAGACCAATTTGCATAGTGACGTAAAATCTTTAGATTAACCGTATTATCATTATAATCATAATTTCGATTACGATTAGTACCTATTGTTGTAAATGTAAATACAAAAATGTAAATTCTACTTTTTTGTACGAGCTAATGACTCTATATTGTTGAATCCGTCATAGTAAATAAATAAATTTAGGTAAAATAATGTGCTAAAAAATATTGTTTTGAGTTTGCAATTCACCATACTGTATGCGAACTATGGTTTACATTTGAAATGCACTGCTATTTAGTGAGATTAAAATGACTAGTTTTGTTTATCCGATTCGGTGGCTACCACTTCCTTCCGTTCCGTTAATGATAACACACTTGAAGAAAAAAAACATTTTAAATTATATAAGCTGAAACTAAAACTAGACCATCAACAATAGTGCTTTGGAAAACATGTCAATTAGTTGATTTCATATTTTATACGGTTCGTGAAGTCCAACTAAACCTTAATAACGAGTGCGCCGTAGAATAATTACCTTTGGTTCGTGGAAACATAATATCACAACATAATAAATGGGTAGAAACAATCTGTATTTAATTCGGTCAAGTGGTTTGGATGGTTTTAAACAAAAAGCGCTAATTAGTTTACCGTCAAATAATTGTTATAATAAAATTTAAAATCTCCGAGTGTAGAATTTAAAATGCAAAACCAAATTACATCGCAGTTTACTGGTTTTAAAATTGTTCCTGAATCCTCGTTGTTTGAACTCTCGTACCTCATAGTTGTTATTTGATAAAGGCGACCCAGTAAAAGACTTTTAATGAAAGTTTAAAAAAAAAATTGTCTGAGATTAGAATATCATTCCGAAGCTATGTATTTATTTTTACAAATTTTCCAAAATCAATAGTCGCGGTATACTTACAAAACGTTGTAATAATCCAAGACCAGAATCTTTTTAAAGATTTAAAAAAAAATTTCTTTTCTCACTAATGTTTTTTTCCTTTTCCTTAGGCGTGTAAACGTACGATCTTACATTTTTTTTTTTTTTAAAGAGGATTTATTTTGAATTTTTGTGAATGTTGACTTGCATAGCGCATGACTTGTGAAAAATGTATTGTGTACTTGGGGTTCTGAAATTTCATGAAAATTATTGTTTTGAAATATTTTATAATATCAATGAAAAATAGAAAAACTAATTGTTATTTCATAGTACAATTTAAACAAATTACATAATAATTATCTATATCTTAGATATTATATATAATAACTTCTTTATATCACGATCCGGAAGTAAATATTGATAATCACTAATCAGGTATGAAATCAGTATGAACATCTCGTTATAAAAAAAACACAGTTTTATAAAAAAAAAAAATTAAAAAAAATAACTTTTCAATATTGCATTGAAATATTTCAAGAAGGGTGAAAGTTTCAAGTTTGAAGTATTCCAAAGTGAACATTTTGTGTGAAATTGTTCATACTCATAACACTAATTATTGTACTATGTAAGTTATTATGTGAGACTTCCGTTGCTAATTTTTTTTTTTTTACTAAAACAATATATTGTGTGTACCTATTATATTATTCAATATATCACGCCATTATTTTATACTTTGTATAAGGCGTTTTCTATTCAAAATATTATATTTACTATTATATAGGTATAATAACTAATGTTATTGTAATCAGACACAATTTACATTTCGTTAATAACTAATTAATACAACATCCATTTGGGGATTACAAAATGGTTTGTTTTTAGCACAGTAAGTTCAAAGCCTGTAATGTATACTACGCACAGGCATACGGCAATTGGATATTTTTATCATAATATTCTGTTTGTGAAAGGATCGCATTGCTATTGAACAAAATAAGGCATTAAAATACAGGAAGGATTATACTTGCAGAATACTGAATAAGCGTGGGGAGGCGAGCTTAATTAAAATTGGCGATTCTCGGTAATTTTGTCTTTTAACTTCTAAAGATAATAATAATAATATTATTTGTATTGCAAAATAATACGTTAATATCTCGATCTCGAACAGGGTATTTAGTCGTGGCAAAAATATCGCACCGTGTCTCTAGCAAGTAATTTCCAATTTGTTCATTTCGATCAAATTTACTGATTCCATAATCTTCGTTCGGAGCGCTCAAAGAACAATTTGCATTTTAGTCGAAATATTATTATTATATTATTATCTACCTACCATCTATAATAACGGAAGACTGTGTCGTAGTAAATGACATTGTTATTTAAGAGAGAGACATTATATTATTATATTATAATAGTAATATGATGATAGGTAAATTATTAATACTCGCGCAATATGGTATCTCGTATATACCGAGAGCTAGGCATTAACCAATATTATGAATTGAATGAATTGAATGAAAAACAGATTAAACTGATTTCGAGGACGGTCGTAGGTACCTAGTCACTATTACTAAGTACTTATTCACATTTAATTACCTGCCATCGCTCTTAGCAAATATTTGTGGATTAAGGTACGAATTTTCGCCGAGGACTATATACTGTCTCCCATGTGGCGAAAAAATAATTAATAATAAATTATTCTCTCAAACGCCAAAAATATTATAACAATATGAGCTCGTGAACTATGTACCCGACACGACGTCTAAAGTCAGTGGCGTACCCAGAATTGTACAAGTATTACATTAACTGTGGTGGTAATACCAAAGACGAAAATGAGGGGATTTACGAGAAAATGGGGGGCGGGGGGTTAACCCCCAAACCACCACCTCCCCTGGGGTCACCACTACCTAAAGTATATGCGATATAATTTCAACTGATACTCGTTAGTCGTATAGACGGATATAGTTCCTCCAGACTGCGCTCTCCAGCAGTGAAGAGACGGTATGGTTACGATCCGTTGTTAAGGATTATGATTTCGTGCGTATATAAATATACTTAGAATTTCAAAAGTTCTAATAATTTGAAAAATTCATGAAATATTTCATTTCCATGAAAAATAAAAATAAAATATTGCTATAATTTGGCTCTAAAAAATATGACGAATAATAACAATTTGAAAGCCAATAGGGATTCCATTGATAAGTGATAACCGATAATATTATACAGTTAATATAATTACACAGCACGATTTAAGATATACAGGTTGCGTATCGAACTCCCATAATTTGGCCGGTGAACTAACTATTTGAAACAGCTGTTCCCACTACTACTGGCGCATAGAGAGGACAAGTTTATAGATTCAATAATATTATATACTGTAGGTATTATTGATATCAAAAGCTGATAACCGTGGTAAGTTGTTATGGCGCTATGATATTAAATATATATTTAACATATTTAAACCACGACGAGCGCTAGTGATCGAGGGTCTCGGCTGCTTCAGATAGCTAGTCTTAAAGCAATATTCGTTATAGGCCGATGTTTAACTTGTATAATATCTTAAATCGTGTTACACAGTTACAGACTTAATTACAAGTATTTATAACCATTAACCGTCAATATATTGTAACAATAATATAGTTCTTAAAATTCGGTTGAGAAGTGATAAATTATAACTGATAAGTTAATAATTATCAACAATGTTTTCAGTGTGTTATCAATAAAATATCATATTATTTCTAATCATCTGTAACCAAACACGTTTAAAATAAGAACAACTGTTTTTCATGATTTCGTTGAAATATTTCAAGAAGAGTGAAATTCTCAATTTTAAAATATTTCAATCGAAACATTTCAAGTGAAATAACTCAAATCCAGAACCCAACACGCGCGGTAGACCTACGTTTCGAAACTTTAACAAAATATTATGGACTTGAAACATTTGTCTCGTGGGCACATACCTCTGAGCTCATAGTGTTGGACGATCGGGGAAACCTTACCATCGCGGGTGTACGTGTTATTTTATTATGACGATAACAGTATTATTATTATATTACAATGCAGCGTTGATCATCGCAGGTCGACAAGCACGCACGTATGATGCAAATTTACCGTAAATTTATTTCATGTTTCTTATTCTGTTTTTTTTTTTTTGGTCCTCGCATGATAAATGTGTTCTCCACAAAACCTTTTCGTGCAAAACGCCAAACGAATGTTTGTTTTCAAACCGTCGTCCTCGAGCGGACGTGCAGTGGTATGCGCGCGAACTCTGTGCGACTACAGACGTGAGTTCGGTAAATTTTACTTAAATTTTACATAGGTTTTTTTGCCGCTGTCAAAATCGAGTGACCCGTCGTTTTAAATGTTTTCGCCAGCGTAATATAACGATAATATTTAGATACCTAAACTGATGTACTGTGTTTGCGTTGGTGTACGTACTGGAAAACTGTATTTCGTGGGTTACACATTTTTGAAAAGGTAAACGCTGAATAGTTAAACACACGTGATCGATAATATCGATAGTTATTTACACGATTTTAGAAAATCATTATTTTTATCAGGTACCTAAACGGTGATATTATCTGGGTACCTATGTTTAATTTGTTTTATGTTGGTATCGCTGATGACCCGAATTATAAAATATTATATCAATATCGATGTCAACAATACTTTGGGTAGGTGAAATTACACACACACAAAAAAAAAAAAAATGATTTAAACGAATTGCCGATTTATCGTTTTTACGAAGGTACAGCTACCGAAAACATTTTACCGACCAATTTCGCGTATCATAATGTAGCTGGTGTGACGATCCTGGGCCTGTTATACACTTGTCGCGTCTATTGTTAAAACGGTGAAACTCATTAGTTTCCGATACATATTATTAGCATAGCAACTCTGGTGCAGGGCCGGTGGCTTCACAATGAGATGGTTGCGACGATATTACCATCGGATATTATAATATCTTATCACGTTTCGCGTCTATATTGCACGGTAGGCATAATAGCACGTAGGTAGGTAATGTGTAGCGTCGGTTCGAATCGTCGCGGAGATTCACTTCCGAATCACTGTCTATCTACAACACGATAACAATAATATCGCACGGGTAGGTAAATGTGCGGCACGTAGCCGCGGTATAATATTATTATTATCACTAGACGGGCAGCGCAAAAAACGGTGAATAAAAAATCGTCGCCGTTTCAACCGTTGGTGCCTACCTAATATTATCGGCGAGAGGGTGCGCGTGGAAAATCGTACTATACGAATCGCGCACTTTCGCGGTGTTCGCGCCACGACACTATCGATATCCGTCGACGCAATCGGCACGTGACTGTGAAATTTGGACGCGAAATTTGGACGGCGATGAATCTGCCCGTCACGAGTAAGGAGGCAAAGGCCGCCGCCGAGAGGTGTCAGACGATAGGAAGACGGTCCTATTTTGTATTATATCATACTTAGGTATGCGCCGTATACACTGTTCGTCCGTCCAAATCGATAACAGTCCGACGAGTAATAGGACTTGTCGGACGCTACTCGACTGCAAGCTTATTTGTATATTACTTACGCACGCAAATCACGTCCGAAAGTTTTTATTTGGTTTCTAGTACTAATAACAAGCAAGGAAGGGCGTTGTTTGCTCGTATTAACCCAGTAACGAGTCAATATCGACTTGAACGAAAGCCGATTTTGATTCGGCAATGCAAACAGCAGTCGCAGTGTTTTGTTAAATGATAATAATTAGTATATTAAACTGATACTATAATAACTTATATCTAGTAAAATGGAACCAAAAAAAAAAAAAAAAAACCATTATAATTTAAGTCGTAATAATTAAAATATAGTTTTGTATAATAATAATTGTATAAACAAAAACGATTCAGTCGGTGTTTATAATTTAATATTTTAAGACATTTTTAGAGTCGACGACAGCAACGAAACGAAAACAATTACTGTCGTTTTCAATTATGTTATGTTTCCATCCGACTATTAATCAATTGGTTAGCTCTGAGCGAAATAATATTGTTAGTTCCCGTTTCATTCAGGCCGTGATGTAATTAGAAATGTTTGCTGGGTACCAAACGACAGTGTTTCCGGCCTCTTTCAACCGATATCGAGAAAATAGCTTAATGTTAATGTAAATCTAGGGTTCGCTGATAAGAGTTAACTGTATACAACGACAAAATACGAGTTTTACAATATTGTGAGCCTCAGTACATATTATATTCCAGTATTATTCAATTTTTTTTTTTATAATAAGACGCACAAGTCAGTTGTAGTATAATAACTATAATAAGCTTGGATTCAAATTAATATCGGATAAACAATCATAAGACTAGGGGTCGTAATTTATCTCGGGAGGCAAGAACAAAAAAAAAACTGAAGTGTATTCCGTAGATAAGTTGACAGGACTTCGATTGGGAGCCACTTCAAGAGATTATATTATACTTCTTGACTTAGAAAGAGCTCATGTCCCATAATCCATTAGTAAGTTTAGTTGCGTTTGAATCTGTCATATAAATCGAAATAAGCCCAATACAAAAAAACCAAATAATAACATAGGTGCCCCATATGTAATCATAAAAAATAAGAATTCCTACGTACATTAGAGCACAATTTATTGGTTTCGTGTCCCGAAAATGTTTTAATCTATGAAAAGATTAAATAAAATGTTGGCTATGAAATCGTGGTATCTTAAGAATAAAATGTAAGCATCAATAAAATAGTTTCCATTACTTAAACAAGGCAAGTATTTAAAAAAAAAAATGATTTCTCATGACCATGAATAGCTCGAAAAGAGTAAAAATGGTTTGAAAATTTTACTATGTATGGAAAATGCTTATTTTAACAGATGGTGAAAATTTCGAGTACTTATGGTTATTGGTTTTTGAACTACAACGAAATATCAAAAATTGATAAAATTCGTTAATTTACCGGTGAAAATTCAGTATCGTAATATTGTTTTAATTCAAACTCTCATCAAAAATTAATTTCCAGTTAACTTTTTATTTTTGGTTTAAGATAGGAACATTTTTGTTGATTTTTCTGTCAAAATTTCTTATGTTAGCTATGAAAGGAGAAACTTTTATGAATTTTTAACTGAAAAATAATTTGAACATTTTTGAAATGTTGTCGAAATTTGAACTTTAAATAAATTCATATCATGCATATTTATCTTTAATATTTTTGAACTTCCATTTATGAAACTTATAAGAAACCTTGCTTTCAGTGTTCAAACTTTTTACTAAGTGAAACTGAGTAAAACATGATCATATTATACAATACATAAAATTATCTTGAAAAAATACTCAAGATACCGCACAAAATATCCATACAATAACATGAATGTCCTACTAAAAAAAAAATATTTTATAAAGCATCGGTACTTAACATAATTAAAAAATAACTTTACTTTTAAAACTGAACACGGACATAATACTAGACAAACATCTAATATCAAAGTACCAACTATGCACAACAAATGATCACAATCCACATACTTATATTATATTGGTCCGAAAATTTACAATATACTGCCATTAAAAATTAAATACAGCAACTATTTTAAGATACTTAAAAAAAAAAATACACTTTGGCTATTGCAAGAACAAAATACCTATAGACAGACTTATACGTATAGGATCACTACATTATTTATCATATTATTATTGTTAGTTGTACGACTTAAGTAATTATTGTTGATTTTTGTTTTATATTACCATATTATGTTGTATTATTCAACCGCACAATTTTTCACATAATACTTTATCATAATATTATATTATGTAAACAAAGTGAAGAAAATATCCATTTACTTATATTGATATTATTATAGTTGTGTGAGAAATGTACATTACAAATTGTAACTATTTAATTTACCTATAATATGAATTATTTAATGAGTTTATATTTCAAATTGTGAACTCACCGGCTTCCACACAAACACGTTAAGTGGGGCCCATTATCTTCTTGAAGAATAAATAAAAAAAAAAATATATATATTATCTATAGCCGTTATTATCAGTAGATAATCATAAGTCATACTTTAGGTAACCAAATTAAACCATAGATGAACCATTATGTTTACCTCATGGGTCTTTTGGCATGTGCTTTGGAATCAAATTTAAAAATATCTCTAATGCACTGCGTGTAGTCGCATACCCGACACGCGCTACATAATAGTAATAAAAATGATATTATGTACTGTGCGTTATAATAATAATCGTATCGTATCGTAAGATAGTTTGGAAATTGTACTATGTATGGAAAATGGTAATTTTAACAGATGGTGGAAATTTCGAGTATCTAAAGTTATTGGTTTTTGAATTACAACAAAATATCAAATTTCTTTAATTTACCGATGAAAATTCAATACTGTAAAATCGTTTGATTCAAACGCTCGTAAAAAATCAATGTTGCTTTCCAGTAAATTTTTTTTATCAGTTTAAGGTAGTGAAATTTTTGGACAGTCTTCTAACAACATTTTTAACGTTAGATATATATTACGATCCTTAGGAAAGTAGAGACTTTTATGAATGTTTAACCGAAAAATTATTCGAACCTTTTTGAAATGTTGTCGAAATTTGAACTCTAAATTCATTTCGTGCCTATGTATATTTTTGAACTTCTAATAATGAAACTTTTAAGAAGCCTTGCATTCAATGTTCAAACTTTTTACTAAGTGAAATGAATAAGACATGATCATAATATTATCATCATCGTATTATCTATATCCGTGGTTCTCAGTAGGTAATCATAAATCATACGTTATGTAACCCAATTAAACCATAGAGTTGCTATTATATTATGTTTACCTCGTGGCTCTTTTGGCATTTGGTTTGGAGTAAATATGTCTAATGCACTGCGTGCAGTCACATATCCGGCACGCGTTACATAATAATAATAATAATAATAAAGATATGTACTGCGCATTGTAATATTAATACGAATCGTATTGGCATGCACAGGGGTTTCTGATATTATATAGAGAATGATGGCGGCGTGTGTATACATTGTTATATTAAATTTATCGCCGAACGGAATTCACAACTTACTATGTAGGTATACACCATATGCATTATGCACCTACCTGCAGTACTATGGTCGTATAGGTCATCGGACGAAACTCGGTCGGAATTTACTGTACGTAATACTGCTATGCGAACGGATAAAAAATGCAGACGGAATTTACTATTTTTTTACTCGCGCCGGAGGTTCGAGTGAGAATTAAATTTACAATCTGCCGGCTACACAATATGCAGAACAAACATACTTTACTCGTGAGTTTGTCTATAAGGTACGCAGTTCGTCAATGGGAAGTGTTTTCTCATATCTTCTTTCATTGCCCATCCCCCCCCCCCCACACCACCTACAAAAACCGCAGGTTCTCACAACAAAGAGCTCGACACGAAAACACGTATCTACCTACCTACCTACCGAGTCCATTCAATATTAATATAATAATTTCTATACCACATGTACCCACATAATAATAATGCATACGCTCTTCACTCCACACAAGCACTGCGTCGTGCATATTATAATAATATATTCGTCGAGTATTTCTATTTCAAGACAACAAATTGCAAAGCACCGAGTCCAACGGATATTTTTGTCATTCGTGCGGGAAGATGATATTATATCGATGCTCTCGCTAGAATAATACCATCGTCATGACGAGTAACATACAAATAATAATCGAAAAGCCGACAGTCATTTTTGTAGGTCTCTTACAAAGTTTATAGAAAAAAGTGCCACTTGCATAACAAGCGTAATTCAATAGATATGATGTTTATTATTATTATTAGGATTAGGGTGTTTATGATTTCGCATGATACGTATTATTTTGTAGGAATTGGTTGTGTGATGTCTATATTTAAATGTCAACATTTTATTTTGCATACATTTGAATATTTTTCGAGATTTAGCAAATTTGCATACGTGTTTTGGCTTTTTTTCTGGTTGTTATCACTTTATTTTACGGTTAGTCGATAAAAAACAAACACAAAAAAAAAATAAATCAACTGAAACTGAATCCATGTTTTTAAATCTGTATTTCGTATATAGATTGTATGACAATTATCGCTTATTTATCGTCTGGAGTTCTATATTGCTTTTCGGAGATAAATAATGCAACTTTATTGTAGTTGTTCGACGCAACCCTCTTGATTAAGAAATGTGTAATATTATGTAAATTTCAGGGCTTGAACCCGATATTTGATACCGATTTTTGAATGCCGGTTTAAGCCGTTAAAAACCATTAAAAACCGAAACCGAAAACAAAATCGAAAAAAATAAATACCGACAACCAGTGGCGAGCTGAAGCGTTCAATTTTGACGCGGTTGCGTCAACTTTTCAAAGGGGGTGGTGTCACCCCGTGACTGTGGCGCAGAATTACATGCTAAAGCCTGACCGCTTGGCTCTTTTGATCACATTTTATTAACATCATACCTTTGTTATAAGTGAAAATAGGATGGTGGTGGTGGTGGTGGTGGCAAGTACATAATTATGGAAACGCGTCATTTGAAATTGAAGTTCAGCCCACCACTGCCGACAACCGAAATCGAAATCGGAAAAAATATTTACGGTTTCAAACCATATGGTAAATTGTATTTAATCCTAATATTGTAATTAATATAATATTATAATATGTTATTTTTTCAAACACCTCATTTGTTTTTCATTAAATAATTGAAATAAATATTCGACGCGTGTTTTGCAATTCGTTCATGCGCATAGGTATTTATAGCTATTTTTCGGCGCATAACCATCCCAACCCCTAATCCGTTGTCTTGCTGCGTTTATACCCATTATTAGAGGTCAGACCCTGTAAGACTCTGTAATGGAATTCAAACGTCGAACGCCTTTGGAGAATGCCGTTTTGCCCCCTGTGGAGGAATTATACGCGACGTGCGACCGCGGCGCACCGTACCTAATTCATCATTATAATCATTATTTAACTCGTTATTATAATACTTGGATAGAAATTATGAGCAGAGCACGGGCAATGATGCACCGGGGTCGACAGACTATTCGAAGACCGCGAGTAGGAATATAATTAATTAACAAACGAATAAAACGCCAGAGCGTGTACCTAATTTTATTTTAATGGAGATCGCAGCGGCAGCGGTGGTGAGCAATTGTACGAGCCGCGAACGGTTTCGCCTTATAATATCATTAAGGCGTTTAGATTCGGCGCACCGTGGGTCGTCCAGTGCGCGAAATTTCGAGAAATTTTCGCCGCCCGCTGTGACCACGCGTCCGCAGCCGAAAACGGCGATCAAGAACCTAATGGTTTTTATTTATTGATCGACAGTTCGACGTGCATTATTGCAGCACACTAACATCGCACAATACAATACTATAGCGCGTGGGGTACCGAACAAAGGCGGCGGCGGCGGCGTCGTTTTTTTTTTCTCTTGTGACATTGTTTACGACGCTTTTTCGTTCGTCGCGAGTCGTAGTTGTCTAACGGCTTTTTTTTATTTTTCGATCGTACCTATAACACCGCGGTGTGCATTTCCATCGAAATCCGAAGGGAACCTAACGAGTTCCCTTTTCCCGCGCCAATCAAGTATGTGGGTGACGGAATTCACGAGGACTTACGCTTGATGCGGTGCGTACGGAGAGAATCCTGAAAATTACAGTAGGATTACGGAAAACAGTCGTTGTCAAAAACTCAAAAGGTACGATAATATGCATTATACACGTTAAACGCCCACGTCAATCGTTCTACATTTTTATGCTCAAGTCTATAGACACCCCGATGTATAACCAAGTCTCGGGTTGAGCCCAACGATTTAGCTGGTTCAACACGCGTACTTACATAATATTATTATTGTCAAGGCTGGGCAAGTTAATGATATTTTTTAACTCGGTTAAGTTATGTATTTTTTTTCAATCAAATCAAAAGTTAAGTCAATAGACATTTATAATACATTAATTAAGTGTAAATTAAGTAAACAAATACTTTAATTTTAATTTAACTTCAATTTATAAGCCAAATCAATAATAATAAAAAAAAATTCATTTGTGAGGTATTATTTAATAAAATAAGTGATAATCGGGTAATAGGAATATTCAAAATTAGTGTAATTGGGAAAATAAAGAAAAATATTAGTTGGCTTAAGATACAAGTGAGTTAAGTTAAAGTCAAGTTCATTAAAACACCGGACTAGTTAGTTAATAAGTTAAAATTGACTTGACTTCTAACTGATCAACTCGTCAATGCCCGTTGCTCAGGAACGCAAATATTGAGAGGAACAGTCTGTGCAAATGATATTATTTTTTTTTTTTAATGTAATTCGGTGACTTATCTATAACGACACGTCACACGTCGATAAAATATAAACAAAGGTACCTAGGTAGTTGTATAACACTGTGCAGGTTATCGCGCGTTCGCTAATAATAACGTATATTATACAGAAATGTTCATTTCGTCATTTCCGCACGTGCGGGCACGTTATGTCTGCAAAGTATGACATTATGGTCACCGTTTTCAAAACCGCTACAAACGACAGTTCTCCGCTTAAGGGCGTAATGGATACGCGTGCTCCCGCCCCACTTGTCACACGAGCATTGTTTGATACCGTGAAACGAGAAACACCGGACAGCAATATAAGTTACTTAGATACAGTACGTCGTTACAGACATAATATCTATATATTATATATATGTGTATTGTGTGTGTGTGTGTGCGTGTGTGTTATTTGTGTACATATTATATATTGTATCTGTATACAATGCATCGTTGTTGGCTCGGTCGTTCGGACGTACAATTAGGTCCCCCGCGCGCGCACACACAATACCGCGGCGTGTGTTCGCCAGAAACCCTTATTTTTACACTCTGTCTCGTGAAATGACTCGAAAACCGACAACGCGGCTGCAGCTGGGTAACCGTAGGAACGTGTATCGATTTTCGTTAATTTCCCGATGAGTGTTTCCGAGTGGTTTGCTAACCCGACCTAACCGTGGCGCGATTAAAGGTGCAACGAGGACCATAAAATAGACATCGCGGGCGCGGGTTGCAACACGGGGACGGCGACCGGCAACTAAATAATGTGCGTAAACAGCGAATAAAACACTAAAGGGCGTATAATATAATATGGGTACCCGCGATGGTATCGTATACTTTTACGGTGGACATAACACTGTATCCGAGTCACTTTATTTTAGATACCTATGCTGGAGGAGGGGAAACTGTATATGCGTAGTACCGCCGATGAGGTCTTGTGTTTTAAATATCCTAGGCCTAGTGCGTACTAATATTATACTCGTGAGACCGAAACACCAAATTTTCGTCTTCCGTCAATTATTGCAATAATCGCATTACGAAACGTACTTACCGCATCATTCGCGTCGTGTGATTGGCCGCCCACTTATACCCAAACAGCCGCGATACGAAAAGCTCTATAAATCGATACGATTCGACGGGCGAGACTATAATAATATGAGGCTGTTGGAAAAAAATCACATTAAAAAAATGTCAACTTGTCCGGATCAATCATTTTAACGGGAAAAATTTAACTTTTTTTTGCAAACTAATGCGACTTCATCCGTAGGGAGACGTAGGGAGCATTCGCGCCATTGTCATAGTTTAACTGGAAGAATTACACTCGTTGTGGATTACCCGTCTGTCCCATTGGTAGTGGGAATTACCTATTTGCACCAAAAAAAAAAAATAAATAAATAACCCGTACTGGGTATAGACCATATGCAGTGTCGACATAAAAAAATAACGTTTTTATCGAAATACCGTTGTACACATTTTGCAGTTATATAATGGTTTAATAATTGACAATTTCGCTAATCATTTGTTTTGACGAATGTCCAAATAAAACAATAGATTTTTTCTAAATATTATATAGGTATGGCTATGTAGTAGACGATACATTTTTTTTTTAAATTGCCTACTTATAAATAATAATATATTGGAGTACCTATACTTGTCAAAAAATATTGAACGGTGGCGTGGCTCTGTGTAATAATATTTGCCCATCAAAAATATTTATTCGAGACAGGAACATAAATAAAATGCTGTAGGGCAGGTATGTTGCAAACATTTTGTTATTTTTCTTTTCAAATAATAATTAAATAATATTAAAACAGTTACAAAGATAAATATTAAAGTAAACATATAAGAATGACACAACACAGATAAAAATCAGCCTGGGAACGAATTTGTCATAAAGTATACGAATTTTATAGGTGTGTGCATCAGTCTAGAGATTAGTAGCGAAGTTAGATTATATCCATAAAATATTATGTAATTGATTTCGTATTTTGTAATAAAATATTAATATGTAGGTAAATACGTATTTAATATTTTTACATAATTGTTAGGTATCACGACAAAAAATATTATTTCTATCAATTGAACGAGCAGGTGAGTTTGGCGCAAAAAGCCATTCGATAAAAAGCTTAACCTTTTTTTTCTTTTTGCGTTATTATTCCCTATATTACGGATTAATTCTCTAAACCGTATAGTCGCCCGTTTACCACGATTCCTATTGTTTTGTCAATTTATGTTTTCGATAAGCGCAAAGTTAACGGTTATTTAAGCTATATATAAGTACTTACCGTGAAATCGGCTAACTTCTAGGACAAATATAACTGGAAAACTAAGTCGGGCATTTTATTGACGCACTCGGAACGCCGCCGACCGAAAACTGATCGATCGAAAACCGTCTCGGATCATCGGACGACGGGTGCAGCTAGACGGAAGATTAATTAAGTTAGGCCGGCGACGACCGCGTTGGCAAGACTGATGACCGGCGGTAAACATCGCGGTTGCCCGGTAGCCGCGAGTATTTCCGATTGCGTATAAACCGAGCGGCGTCTGGAGAACCGCGGTATCATATTATATAGAGTCTCTGCACATTTATCTTTATTCGTATGATAATCGTATATTATTACGTTTACTCTACTCACAGTCAGCGGTTAACCACGAAATTATTATCATCCGTCAGCCGGTCTTATCGTCGCGGCCATTTTCCCCGCGATACCCGGCCGATACTCACGATCGAACCGTTTTGGCGCGTTTTTTTTGCTCTCTCGCCGCGAGTACCGAGTGCATATTTCGATAGTATATTGAGCATGTTTTCGAGCATAAACGGTAGGTCGTGGTTCGAATTCCACTGAACTACAAATCATAATATTACTAGCCGGTCTCAAGCACCTCGCCGTGCCGCTTGTAAAAAATTACAACTTTAAATAAAATTGTGATTGGGTGCCACTGAGCCTTCCCGGTCGGCAATCTGACAATCGGACAATGTGCGACAGCACAAATATCGAGTAGGCAATGTGTGAAATGCATGCATTCACCTGATCTGGCCGATTAACCAATGGCAACCAATAAAATGATAAATACTAATTTCTACTGATTATTTCTCCTATAACCAATACGATAACCGTTTATAAACATACATTTGCACCGTAAATCTCAAAATCCCTGTTATTTGAGCACTACCCCGGGTCGGACCTCTGATTTAAATTTTCAGCCTATCTTCTTTCCAGAGGTCTAATCTATCGCAATACCAATAATGTCATCGCAATCGAATGAACGCTTTAGGAATGCATAAAATACACACACACAGACAAACTAAAATAATCAAAGTTTATATTTTTAATATTTATTTATAACAATGATCTAATCACACTATCAATTATTTTTATATTTTTTAATCAATAATTGTTCTTTTTTTTTTCTTTTTTTTATCTTATTAAGTATTCTTGCTCTACGGGATGAGGTATTACCTCAGTGTAGAGAAATGCTAGTAATTTCTTGTGTTAATCAATACATTTTACTTTGTAACTTTCTACCTACTAGCTAATAAATAAATTATTATTAGCTACTATTAAAAAGATTTGCATTTTACGCGAGAAAACGTCGAAAACTGAACGATTGAAAACCGTCTTGGGACGACGATAGATAATGATTTGCGACGATATCGCGTTGGCAACACCGAAAACCGACGCAAAATATCGCGGTTACCCGAGGTCGCCGCGAGAATTCCGCAAACTATGCAGCGTCTGGAGAATCGCGGTATAATATGATATTATAATATCATAGAATCTCTACGTAATTATCATCTTTATTATACCACGGTACAAGAACGACCGCGGAGACTGACGACCGTACAAAATATGTTTTCTGTAGAGCAAATTCTATAGCGAATAACGTTTTGCAGTACAAACGCCGAAAATGTCGAAATCCGTAAGCGCTTGGTGCGGTATGTGAGTTAACCGAGTTCTAAGCCATAAATAACTATACCGTCGGTAATCCACGATAACACAGATCATAACATCACAGAAAATAATTTATTATTATTTCATATTATGAAACATACCTACATAATATTATTATTACCAAGGTATATTGGTTACTGGAACTGAACTGACAAAACGCTGGTTCATGGCGTTCGCAATGTTTGCAAACGTCATAGATAATAAATATATGGACAGGCCACGCCTGTGTTAAATATATTTGAGGCCGCGTTCCCCGAAGGGAAGGCAATTGAGGCTCCTTTACATTGATAGTCGATACTCGATATAGATATACTTTATTTGGCCTCGATATTGTTCCCCTCGAAGACCGCTGATAAGACCATTATGTCCTATCTACATCTTTATTATCTATGGCAAACGTCATATCCAGTCTAAATTTTTCTGTTATCAAATTCGCTCTGTAGTTTGTGGTGAGCTGCGCGGGTTACCGCGGTATTATTATTATCAGTCTCATCGTCGCGGTTAGTTTTCTGCGCGTCAGACTCTCGATCGAACCGTTTTGGCGCGTTTTTTTTTTGTTTCGTCACCGAGACTGCATATCGTAGGTAAATCGTAATTTTCGAAATGGCTGTACAGTGCGACGAAATTTTTCCTGTAAACCTCGAACCATAACTCACCGTTATCGTTTCGCGTGACCGTTCTGCACGTGTGCGCATATTATTATATAGGTCAGGGTTCATCAATTATTTTCTAAGTGTGTCCAAATGGTTTGAAAAACAAAATATTATATGTTTGAAGTCCGGAAATTTTGTTTTGAAAATAACATTCGGTACCTAGGTAAGTAAATATTATATTGTTTTGCTTACTTACTTAGTTACGGAAATTTGCGGCGGTGGTGCGTACCTAGTGTACAATTTAATAAAATATTATACACTTTAGTCAGAAACTTAAGTATTATATAATGTGTAGGGAGACCTTTTTTTAATAATAATTATATAAGCTATTAAAAAAATCTCTTTATCAAAAAAATAGCGTTATTACTGCTCTTAAGACATAAATCGAGGGATTACAGTTTTATTTTTTTTAAAGGACATTCTAAATCATATAATTATATCGACACATGGAAAGAGGCGGTAAGGGTATACGCCCTCCAAATAGTTTTAATAGATCAAAAGTTACTATCCATTTATTATTACTTTTTCCGTATTTTAGGTGACAGCAAAAAATTCGAAACAATAAATGGATGTATTGAAATTTTGTATACAAATTCTTAGTAAAATGTATTTTTGATCCCCAAGTAACGTTATTTTTTCTTCGGACCAAATAATATAATTTTGTATGGATACGATTAACTGAGAAAGATATTATTCTCGTTTGAAATCAGTGAATAAAATATAATTCGGTAAGCTCGATTAAATAGTATGTGATCCCTCCATAAGTCCCGTGACTAGAATAATAATAAAATACCAATTTAATCACGAGTTGAGTGGCATTACAGTATTATGAGACGGTGTTGCGTTATGTAGATCACTATAAGGCATCCTAAAATAACGCAGTAACCTATCCTAACCTAAGCCACTGACTTTAGATATTTTTTTAGTTTCAGATTCTTCCCCCACGCCTATTTTTCACCACTAACCTCCGAGCTGTAGTATATATTTCGACGCGCAGTGGCGCAACGAGTCTTAAGATCGACTCCTGCCTGATGGCACTTTCCGAGGATTACGCTCTGGTCACAAGACACTGTTCACGTCATGTTCCCTTTTGAAACGAACTGTTTCATACATATTATGTTTGGAAAATCTGAGCGAAATGGCGATAGCGAGCTGCGCATTACGGCGTTGAAAGCGACACGATACAAATAATTCGATAATATACGATAATATTATGTCCTATAGTATTATTGAGCTTGTTCGCGGGTTCAAATTTTTTTTATTTAAATTGTATAACTATTGCGGACCTGTGCAGACCTGCGAAATAGGTATAGTATTACTATGAATTTTTAATTTTTTTTCTTTTGTAAATTAAAACCGTAAGCGGTCGCCGTTCTATAGTCTGTGCAGTTTCCGACGCATACGGATGAAAAAGGATAAACGATATAAACAGTATTAACGTTCGCAATCGTCCTCCGGGCTTAAATCCGTATTTATTTTTTTTTAATTCTTCGACGGCGTCGGGGTCGGTTATAGTGTTGGACAGTAAATTGGATCACGTGCCTGTTTAACCTATAGTTTGTGTTTATCGCCGTGGTAGAAAAAAATATGTTATACATATATCTTGATTACGGTGAAACGGCGTAATTAAACTATTAAAAAAAAAAAAAAGTTTTTTATAAAATAAATACCTAGTTTACAGTGAGCATACCGTGCAGACGGTTTTAGTATAATACGATGTAGATAGGTATTATACGAACGTTATATTATATACCTTACGCGCACCGTGAAAACAACGGTTCACCTTTACACCTGCCCACCTATTTTTTTTTAGAAATTTTATATTTAAATTTGCGTTCAGCTAAAACGGTAAGCACAACGGAAATTATATTCCGCGTAACGTTTTATTTCGCACGGTGCTCTGTGTTCCCGCCGTGTCTTCGCGTCAGCAGCTGCAGCGATATATAATTTTATTATTTTTTATTACTGTATACGCATGCATTTTTCTTCTGTTTTTCGGTCGTGTGCCCGAGGGATAATAATATTTTATACGCGTACATCATTATCGTTTTTTTTTTTCGGTACAAAGCTAGTAGTACAAAAAAATTAAAACATCTTCATAAACATCATTCGTTCCGTCGTGCCGTAACCGCCGTACCTGTACGCACATTATATCACATAATTCTATCGGGGTGTACTGTTGTGTGCGCGCGTGATCCTTTTGGCCGTTTTGCCCCGTCTGTTCTTTCGAACTCGCTGGATAGGTAACGAAATTTTCCGCTCCTTTCGTCGTCCGTACGCCCGAGTCGTATAACAGTGCACTATACATTATTTATGAAGTGCTTCGTAAACGCATGTACCTACGTCGGGCACACGATATAACACACGCGAAATGCGCAAAACGCTACACGCGAAGGCGCCGGGGGCTCGAAATAAACCGAAACGCATACAACACTTGTGCATGGGTATAACAATATGTGAGGACCGAAGCGAATCGGAAAACTCGCGGTCTTCCCCCGTTGGCGATGACGTTACGTTTCCGCTTTTCAAAAATATACACCAAAAGCAACGATCGAAACAAAGCTATGCGACGTTATCATTAATTTTTTTTCCTTACAATATAGGCGCCTGAATATCGTGCTAACATATTAATAATAATAATAATATCATACTGATGTCGTTTTTCTTACAAGATCCGAGTCGGCCGAATCGAATACAGAGCGTGATTTGTGTGGATGTAATAATTAGAATCGATTTCGGATTTCGTCGACCGATCGAGTATTGTATTACGAGTGGGTAGTGACAATTTTAGAGAAGTCTAAAGCAGCAGTAACGATGTAGAATTATATATAATCTTTGGAAACTATTTTTTCAAATTACTGTAAACATTATATTAAAGAATATTTTTTTCACTAACCACTTTACACGCTATAATACACACTTCGCTTCAGGTCAGATGAGTGTTGGTTTTTTTTTTCACAAAATGTTTATCATTTTATTCTAAATATTTACATTTCAAGCATATTTATTATAACACTGGAAGATAAATAAAAAAAGGTACATGTAAATAAACGACAAATTTGAACTTTTTTTTTAAATTCTATAATAATATTAAGTTACTGTGTACCCATGGTAGTCTGCGTAAGCTATACCGCCCATAGCCGTAAACCAGGAGTGGATTTAAAAAAAAAAATATATTAAAAACCACGATTAATTAAAAAAAAAAAATTCGGCAGTAATAATCTTTATGAGATAAAGTTCACATCGCTGCGACTACCGTGGGTTAAGTTCTTTCGAGGACAAACGCTGTGCTAGACAAAACACACACATTTGTTTCTATTTAGTTTCTAAACTATCACTAGGGCGAAAGGGCAATATTTAATCGTCCAAATTCGCGTAAAGGTTTGTCTTTTGAGGCCACCGAATCTCGTATTTGCGCTGTGGAATCATGAACCCACGCGGTTGTCATATATTTACACTAGTTTTTGTGGTTTTTGGTCCGACACAAATTATCGGCTTGTCTGAACGCAACGTAGTTTTCCCGTCTGTCCGACAAACGCGCGAACTTTGAAGGACCAAAACACGCAAAGGGTTTCGACCGCAAATGGTTACAATATTATGATGACTGTGTTCCGACGGTCTGGCAAAAAGATAATATCAATGTAACCCCCAACTAATCGGTCCAACGGATAATAGAATTAGATAGTTTGTGACACGATTTACGACGACGTGTAGACGTCATCGGATCGGTTTGATCGGTTTTTCCGATTTTCCGCGGCTTCTATCTGAAGAAAAATAAATAACGAAACGAATTGGAAACAATCCATAAACACTTAGAGATATTCACACACTGAAGTTCATAATAATAACGCCTATATATTATAATAACCATAATAATGTATTATGGTTCGTTATTGAATGTTGTATGATTTGGTTCTGCCCGATAATGCTCTGTAGCATAAATAATATACAAAATATAAATATTAAAACATTGATCGTTTTTTAAGTATAATAATATGGTACAAGATATGCATAAGAGAAGATCAAATTAAGACCGTGCGAATATTTTTATACTTTTCTGCGCATTAGTTATTACGTACAGCATCATTAAACGTTAAACTGCGGATTTCGACCGTATCGTATAATGCGCTGGTTTTTAAACGTTCGCCTAGTATAGGCATTACATCGTACTATGTTACTATATAAAGTTAGGAGATCACTAGATGAATATTCAAGGTATAAACGGTTGGAAATTGTTTCGGACAATCATTATTAACGACGAGTCAATCTGTCAAAACAGAAATCATGTTCATGAGACTTCGGTTCGGGGTGGACATACTATTGTGGTGTGCGTTGCGGTCAAAATTTTGAAGTGTGCGCTAAATTGATACAAATGTCGATATGGTTTTGATGTGGTAAGCTTGCGCTTGCGACATCTCTTTGACGTTTTCCGGGAGGTTGTCGGCATCGTAAAGTTCCGCCTCTACACTCGCACACATAGAACAACCTCGGTGACGTGCGATCTAGATTGTACGGATACTCGATTTCCTATATAAAATGGACACCTAAAAAGTGTTTACTAATAAATGAACAACAGCAACTATCGCAAGATATTGTTCAGAAATCATGTGTTCTTAAACTCGCCAATGTACCTATTTTGCCTATTTGTTACGCCGTCGTCCACGATGTTATCACGTTCTCTTGTACGTGTTTTACAAGTCATAAGGCTCACATCGCATCAAAATATAGTATTATAATACGTACAAACAGTTCGTGAACAATTAAATAATATTATATCATAACATACGATAGGGAATCGATAGAAAAAAACGATAGTATCGCCGTGTACGATAATATCAACAATAATAAATTAATATAGATACATGATTATTTAAGTAGTATCATTATTAAACGCATAACTGGTTGAACAGCATAATAATTATACCAAACTGTAAACTATATATCTGTAAAAATACATTCAAGAAGTGTGATTTGTTTAGGTACTATGATCACACAATATTATGTAAAAATATCCTTTCAACCCGATGTAAGTATAACAATAGATAAAAATCTGTTTATTTTGAAAAAATTTAGAAAACACGGAATGATAATATTATGACGGAAGATAGTTAACAAAACTATTTTAATAAATAAAAATTTGATATAAGAATATTATAACATTATGTTATTGTACGTTGAAAAAATATTTTCTCTCACTCGAGAAATTATGTCTCAGAATACTTTGTAGAATCTAAAAAAGATCTATACATTTGAATACTTAAAGGTATTAAATAGGTGACTTAAATTTGTCTTTAATATTTGTTTTCATCCGATTCTGTTCGAAATGTAAGCCCGGTACAAGCAGTTAAGTCCAAAAATTGGCATCGATGATGGTAGTTACGCATTGCTATCGTAATTTCAACTATACGGGTCAATTGCTAGGTTAATTGCTTTTTCGGGTATAACGTAGTACTTAAAGACATACACAGATATTATTATGCTCGTATCGAATCCGACGCGTAAAACGATATTTAATTTGTATTTTTATACCTTATGATCCATTTAAGGGTCTACACTCATTAATTCAAAGAATTTTGACTTTGTTTAAAATATTTATTTTTTTTTATGCAACTTTCAAAAAATATTTGCGAAAAATTTTATTTTTTGTCCTTATCATTTTGTAAATGATATTTTTTGTTTTTTTTTTTTTTGATCCCAAAGCAGAGTGTTTCAATGTATGAAAATAAAATTTCGGACAAGCAGTGCATGAGTAATTTTTCATTATTATATGTATTTAAAATTTAGATTAGCGGAGTAGTGGACAAATAATTTTGCTGAGTATTCCTGTTATACCTACCACGGTAGTACAACTAGTGTACTCAGCTCTTATAAACTTTAAATGTTTATAGCTATAACGAACTAACCGTCCTATCTCTGTTGACCAATATTCTTTCAATACTCAATAATATTCTGCTTAGGAAAAAAGTATGGTGTCACTCAAAAAAGTGAAAAACTCAAATAATAATGACAAAAAATATCATTCAAAAAGATGAAAGTTTTCGAAATAATGTGAGCGTAATGGATCATCCTTTATACAAATAAACTGTAATGTATTATACATAATATCATTATAGGAATTAAATGTGCAAAAACGTCATGATTCAAGGACGCGTTGTTTTAAAAGTTATCTATCTGCATGTGATTGCACGTCAAACAATGCATAGAAATATATTAAATAATATTATTATACCCATAATGCAACATAGAATTATAGTTATATAATATTTATAGACACAATATTGAACAATAAAAACTTTTAAAATTAAATCATATTTTGTAGTTATAGCATAATTCCAAAACAGACTATTTTAATTATATGGATTAAAAATGGAATTACGTAAGTAGTATTATTTGAGGGTTGGACAGAGAAAATGTCAATAACACACCTCAATGAACATCATTTAATTTTTTTATCAAACTCGGGCAGCCGATGTATGTATTTTTAATTTTTTTTGTTGGCCTCTAATCGATTATAATTATATAACATTCTAAACGTCAGTCATTTACAGTAACTCATGCGCCGCTTTGATAAACATTTTTTTTCTATGATTATATTAATTATTATAAACTCCAAATGGTATTTTTCTTACATCAGTTGATAATATAGTAATGTAATTACGATTACATATTATTAGTCTTTTGCAGAATTGTTTACATCATTATGTCGTAACCGTATTAATATGAGTAAAAACAAATCATCGCCATCGTCATTGATATTATATAATTTTATTGATTAAAAAAAAAAAAATTCCCTTCAAATACCGATGAGTGTTACAGACACCTGCACGCGCCGATGATCGCATTATTTCAGCGTGGAACATTATTTTAAAACGTTGTTTCGATAATATAATTGGTTTACAGAGCATTATCCGATGGTATATTATATGGGATCGGATTGACAACAACATTGTGTGCGATTAGTGAACGGTATTATGGTATTATTCTTCACGCGATGTAATGTTTGAATATAATAAATGTTATTGATTAGGTGTTAGTTTGTACGTAATAACATCCGAACGACTCACCCCGCCTACCCCTATACTGAGTTCGCGCCGAGAATGATTTACTCACCGATACATATTGTGATGTTTATTTAAAATTACGCCTAAAACGTTGTGAATATTTAAAATGTTGTTCGTCTTCGACGGTGCAAAGAACACTCGAACGCAATTAATTATCCGAAAAACAAGAAGCGGTTTAAAATATTATATCGTAGATCACTCCTGCAGTCATGTGCATAAATATGTACGGTGGAACTTTCCCATATTATAATGTAGTCCCTTACATTGGACGAGTTCCAAAACGCTGTTGGCATGAATGCACTGTCGGTTCAGGTAAATTAAAAATTTCCAAAAACCTCGAAATATAATCCACGCCATTTTATCGTGATAATTCAATAGAAATAATATTTTTCCAAACGACACGTTGTCGCGGTTTAACATTTAGTTCGGCATGAAAAAAAATACCGTCTACTAAATACATTGGATATTACGAGGGCAATTTAAATGTTTTCAAAACCCCATTCGGTTTTTATTTGTTTCGATACGTTCAACAACTACTATAATATTATTTTTTATTATTACTCGTGTTACTATTGATTCCCGTCGGCGGTGTTCAATAAATATTCGCGTAATCGTATTAGACTATATTTTTTGGAAATAAAATATTATTAGGTGACTGATAATATAAAATACGCTCGAGGATTTTATGACGTTCGTTTTCAAAATTTGATAGTACCTATAAATTAATTACGTTATAAATAATTAATAACCGTGTAAATTAATTACAAAACTGTTTAGTTAATCGTCGTTTAAATTAGGTGTGTTATTGCAATTTAGCTATAATCCGTTCGAAAAGCCTAAACTGTATTATATATGGACGTTCAAACGTTAGTAATTACCCAAATTAAATTATCGTTTATTTGTTAATATAATACGGTATGCCTCATCGATAGCATGTAAATTTAGTACCCCACGTCATTGATAATATTATACTCGTGAACTGACAATACATTTTTTTCAAATTCAAAGCGGGTAGGACTTGATCGTCTGGGTTAAATTTTTTGAAGGAGCCTGTGACTTTCGTTATTTTTTTTCGAGTTATTTTCATATATAATATATATCCACCGTGTATATGCTGCCCCGTTTTCGTAGGAAAATGTGAAAGTGTCTATTCAATTTATTTTGGGAAAACAAAACCGGATAAAACGTTCAACGAATACAAAGTACTTTAATGTGTGGTTTCCTATCGCATCGGTTTTTATAAATTAATTTTCATAACATCAGCAACAAACAGTATATAATTACAAAATATTCTATAGTCGCACAATTACACAACAAAAAGTCAATTAGAAGGGTTGCATTATATTGTATACTTGGAGTTATAATGAAAAAAAAAAAATAAACAAAAGATTTCATTGTAAAGATCGTAATATTATTATCTACGTAGTCATAAAAAGTGCATAAAATATAGAACTTTGCAAACATATTATTATAAACAGAAAACGTATATAGTAATATTATTATACGGGAATTTCACTGATTATTGCTAAAATAAAATAATATTATATTATGTTGATAACTTCAATTACACATTAATCAAAATAATAATTATTACAAACTGCGAAAGGGGGAAAGTTGTGTAGGAGTAGAAGGTTAGTGAGTAGGCACTACAGTAGATGTATTAAATTTGAGTTCAAAAAATAGAATCTCCTTGAACAGAGTATAATTAATAATATATTTTTTTTTTTATCAAGTATAGGTGGAATGAGATTGAAAATTGAGTAAACGAAGAAAACCAGGTAAACACTTGGTTTGTACCTCCTTCGCAGCGGTGCAAGATTTATAAAAAAACAGTAATTCGTTTCGAACAAACGTGTAAAAAATACACGTTTGTTCTTCAACTGTTATACATTTCGTGCCAAAACAGTTTCTTTGTCTCGAAAACGAGCATGGTGTCGTTTGTTTTTGTTGGATGGATGTCCCTCAGCGAATCAGGCTCCGTTTCGTTCGGTATAACGTACGAGTATAAAATATTATTATGTGATTTAATTAAATTAAACGCGGAAAAAAATGTGAATCAAATAATGGCTATCCGAAATAAAAAGATTAAAAAGAGTTATTGTGATAGTTCTGATGTCTGTTTTATTTTTTCTTATTTTTTTAACAGTCGCCTGGGAACGTAAGTATAGCCGTCGCGAACGGGACGATACTCGCACGACCCTCTGGGAAATCTTTGAAACTATGTCGAAGATTCAAAAAAAAACTATACCTAGTAGGTACCTTAAACTTTTTAGGGGTATCTAAAATGTGTTCAAATATTATAAATCATCTAACTAGAACCATACACACATATATATATATATTATATTCCTATTATATAAATTGTGTAAATTCAAAAAGAGTTGATCGTGTGCCAAGTCCATTAGATTTTCACATAAATATAATTTACTTTTGAAATTATAATAAAAACAATGCGGGTTTAAGTATTACATAATTGATTTTTACGTTCATTTATATATACCTCTGTTTTCGTATTTAAATATAACTCGAGTCAAGTACTTTTAATAGTTGAAATTATTTTTTAGATAGAACTATTTACAAGCAGGAATATGTAAATAGGTATTCTGAATCTTCAGTATTTGAATAACAGAGGCATTTCCAGATCAAAACATATTTTCTTAAAACGTGTACCTACTACGCACTTAACATAAAGCGAACTGGATTTGGGAATTAACTGTGTGCAATAACAGTTTAGTCAATCCCCAGACAGCATTTAGGAAAAACGATGGTATGCATTTTTTTTTTTTTTTTTTATATTATGGAAACGTTTTAAAAACATTATTATCGTTGTTACAAAATATGCTGTCTGGGTCGCCTCGGTTCGCTCATCTCATCCTCGCAAGATTACGGGATATTAGAAACATTATAGATCTAATAGCGATGATAAATCATGGCATTTGAAATATAATGATTCAAAGTGGGAGCATAACAATATATTGTAATAAAAATGTTTGTACCATCAACTCGAGCGATTTAAATGTATTCAATTTGGGTTACAGTGCGAGTGCGGTTCGAACGTGTTTCGATGTACATAGGTATTATAAACATAAATTCCATCGATTAAAATCGAGTGATAAATAATATCATCGGAATATTCAAGCGTGGTGATATTACATTTTTATTCGCCTAAAATTTTTAACGTAGGTATGTTGAAAATGTTATGAAAAAAAAAAAAAATAATAATCCATCGAAAATTAAAATATTACCTAAAGGATTTAAGTAATATATAACCTAGGAAATAACCCAACTTCGGGGATGAATATTACAAAAGAATAGGACATTTTAAAAAGTTGTCCTATGTGAATATAAATAAGCACTACGATTATGTGCATTAACTATAAAATATATACGTAAGTACCTACAGTTATTTAGCTTCCTCAAACAGGTATAATATCATAAACACGATGAGTACCTACATATTATTTTTGTCGGGATGCGAAAAAAACAACGGAAAAATTCACTGATAATCATTTAACAGATCAGATATTGCAAATTCCTTTTTTTTGTATTGTAAGCGAAATATAATATTGTGAACACTGTTTGTACGAAATCGAGTCACGACGTTAAGAGAAGAGTTACGATTCAGCGCAACGGATCACTATAATAATTATAATCAATTTCCATTCGACATAATTATATCGTATTAATAATTAACGTGTTTCAATGTTTATAACCTAAGTGCTTAAAAATAAAATTGTATCGAGTAAAATGTATTGATGAAAATTTTCGTCAGGACATTATTCAAGCGTGTCAATGTACTTTGTTGAAAACGATAAAATCGATAATCGATCTGAGATTAATATTACGAAAAAACTATAATCTCGGGATGAATATCATGTATCGGAACATATACAAAAGAACACAGGAGTTCTGGGATAGAAAGTGTTAAGTATTTTCTCACGTGAATAAACACTACAATTATAATGAGAATCAACTCCAATATTATATTATATATACAGTTGTTAAGCTTCCTCGAACAGGTATTTACTTTCTATTATCGAGAGCGAATTACAATAATATTTTGAACAACGTTTGTAAGCGGTAGTATTAAGTCACGGTAAGAGTTACAATTCAGCGTACGGGGTCAATAAATATTATAATAATCGATGAGCGTTTAAAGAATGAATAAAACAATATTAAATTAACTCGTTTCTGTCTCGCATTAGGTACCTAAGTAGAGTTATTATTATTAGGGAACGAATTTAAATGCTCTAAAAAAACAAGAAAAATGCTTTAAAAAAATACGGTTTAATGCATTCAACAAAAATTCGCTTTGTTATTATAATTATTAATTTTTATATAAAGTCTTATTATTATTATAATTCGTATCATCTTATTATTTGTCATATCCAAACATTATTATACAAACCGTATTATAAGTGACCACGGCGTCATAATTTATTATCCGATCGGTAAAAACATAACATATAACACAAATAGAAGTAGGACTAGGAAAAAAAAATAATATTGAATTTTAATCTTTTAGAATGAATTTTAAATATAGACACATTTTTATAAAACTGTATCCATTCTTATATTATAAAAATTACTCAAAAATATAAAAATGCTCTAAAAAGTAAGAGTCTTAAAAATGCAAAAAAATGCAAACTAAAAGCTACACTTTTTAATTCCTTAATGTATGAAATAAACTTTGTGATTGAAAAGCAATATATTCAGAAAAAAATGCAATTTGCATTCAAATTCGTTCCCTAGTTATTATAATAGATTTTTATAAATATATAGTAGGGGAGGGAAATTCATTATTCGTGTACTCTAAAGCAATGCAGTTTATAATATTATCACGGTTATGCTGATATTACGGTTACCGGACGAAATAATAACCACAATAAATTATATTTTATTTTATTATTATTTCAATAAATCGAAATCGTTATTGTCTGTATTTTTCTAAGACTGGCGGATGCTTTCGAGATAAACACAAAACTAGAACAATGTATCATTTACTAGTGATGCATGTTTACTAGTGTTACCTATACTAATAAATATATATAAATAAAAAAAAAAAACAAATAAATACTCGGATGGAGTAGAAACTGCAAGAAGCGACTTCGATTTCTTGCGCTCTAAATCAAATTTTGAAACGTAAACACAATAATACATCGATAGCAGTATACCCAATTTTTTTATTTTTGCTCGAGTCATTTCTCGAGATAATTTATTCAAATACACACCGTCATTCTAAAGACAGTCCGAGTAGATTTTTAATTTATAGCGACGATGTTGGTACATACTATTTTTTATTGGTGACATAAAAATAAACTATCAAATTCTAGTCGTGTTTTACTACGGTAATAACATTATGTAAAATAATACATTCTCAGACGTATAATATAACATATTTCGGTTAGCAAACAATAGTTGAACGTCGGGATTGGCTGCAGCGTTTCTATTCTGCCGATGCTTAAATCTAATAGAATCAAACCAAGACTATATTTTTATCTAATAAAATGTATAATAATATTCTATAAAATATAGTGAAACCTCCCCCAACGGACACCTCCGAACCGCAAACGTTTTTTTTTTTTTTTTAGGAACGATTTTCAAAGTTCTGATAACTGAACCCTCCGAAAAGCGGACAACATTTCTGTGACCGAGTGTGTCCGGTATTTAGAGGATTTACCGTTTATTCAAGTTTTTTCTATTCGACGAATAAAATTGTATGTAGGTAAATTCGAGACAACGACGTTCGGCAGCATAATAATACTCGAATGTTTTTTAATATATTACGCTTTCGTGCACATTTCATTTTCAATTTATGAACCATAAAATATTATGCGATGTCAATATTGATTAAATATTGTCTAGGTAGGTACCTAGTTAATATAATTCGTTTTGTACCAACTATATGGCGAAATATACTCGTATACGTAGGTACATTATATATTATTAAAATAATAAGTTAGTAATCGTGAGTAGGTTTGAAATTTAAATTAAATTTAGTTTTATACGATACAAACGTAATCATAATAATATTATGTAAACATCGATATTAATCGAATAAGAATAATTTAATTCTCTAGAAAATCGTTTTTATCGCTTAACGCGTATTTTCTATTACAAACAATCGTAAATTGTACATAATTATATTTTTGTATTAAAATATATTATAATATAATACTGTAGTTGCATACCTAATATCAATATTAAACTTTCTATATTATTTGATTATATTTTGAGTAATATTTTGTTACTTCAATCATACTGAAGTAATCTCAATGGATCTGTTTTTCTCTTCTTGTATACCATAAAAGTAAAATAAATTGTAAAAATGTATACAATGCATGATATCATGTGATTTTGAGGTTGGTATAGTTTTAATTTAAATGCATACCGTTTCGAATTTTATTACCACCTATATTTAATCCCTATTTATGTATTTCATATTGTATATCTATACTATTTTATTTTAGCGTATAAAAACCAAATCGAGTACACTGCCTATAACCTATAATAAAATCGTGTGATTGAATCCGACTGTTTAATCTGTTGAAAATAAAAACGGATTTAAACGAATTAAAGGAACGGAAAAATAATCATGAAATAAAGTTTACCAAATGATATGAATATATTTATTATAACCGATAAATTGATACTTCATAAATTATTTCACGTTTATTAGGGCACTTTATCACGGCGACGTTATAACCGCGAAACACGAATACAATAATAATAATAATAATAATAATATAAAGGCAGCTTTTGTTTTTAAATGTTCAGTTTTTAATTAATTTCAAATGACCGAAACACTTTGAGTGAAAAAAAATAAAAAAATAAAGCCATTGAAATCAGACAAATGTCAATCAATTAAAAATGTCGTACAAAATTTGAAAACAAAACGTTAATTAAATACGGGGGTGCGATAATAATTGGGACCGGGATTGAGTAGCCATAGAAAATCGCGAAAAAGCAAACGAGACGGCCGGCGGAGCTAAGGGTCGCCGGAAACTCGTATTGCTTCGCTGTTCACCAACCAAAATAGTGTTCCAAAGTGAAATATTAATGATTATTCAAAATTCGTGAGCAATTATAAGTTTATTTTCATCCGCGATAATTGAATACCGCATTTGAATGGCAATTCGAGTGGGGCTCATTATACGTTTAATTAGTGTTTGCATAATTACATCGTTTATGAATAATTTAGGTACAACTCGTAGACACATAATAGGTACAAGTATCTATATTATTTTTATGTCTAATTACATATCATTATTACGAACTTTGTAATTATTCGAGACTTGTACCCCTCCCCCCCTACGCATAAAACACGATACGTATCATATAGGCAATATAGGTTCGGGACGGTTCATATAATAGTTATCTTTGTACATTGAGCGTTTGACAATAATAATTGTATACCCTCAGTCCCTCGGACAGACGATAGTCACCCTTCATCGCTATTTGATACCACAAAACGAATACCATGGTGCATTTAGTTCGGGAATGCGTGTTAGGCGATTGTCGGAAGGAGCGAAAACAAAAAAATATATAACTCGCACCGTTCGTGTGTGTTGGCGAGTAGGTGCACCCCATACCCATTCGAGTATTCGTGTCTGTACTGTAACTTGGAGAAATTCACGCCGGAAACATAATGATATAGAGACGGACAAGTTCAAAAAGTTTAAAACTAAATAAAAAAAAAAAAAACAATATCGGTTATGATAATATTGTTGTGAGCATAAACTTATAAAAAAAATGAAACATCAAACCGCATCGATATCATATAATATTATTTGAATTAGTAGTTGTCAGTAGCATTTTGTAATGATAATATTACAATAATGTTATATTATAATAACGAGTAATAT
This sequence comes from Acyrthosiphon pisum, assembly GCF_005508785.2. NCBI lineage: Eukaryota > Metazoa > Arthropoda > Insecta > Hemiptera > Aphididae > Acyrthosiphon > Acyrthosiphon pisum. Next base: position 123,829,071 of record NC_042493.1, read on the forward strand.
TAATATAATGTAATAAGAATATTTTTAACCAAAATATATAGGTACAATAATAATATATAATTATTATCGATATCGTTTCGTTTGTTTTTTTTTTTTTTTTTTTATAATTTGCCGAGTAAACATAATATTTCACTAGGGAAATAATACTGCTAATTATGTACACTCGATAGTTGCGTATTATAATAATAACATCGCTTTAAAACGTTTTTGATTATAATAATATTATTATTCATCGTTCGAAAACGGTTCTAATTAAATTTGTTTTTCTTTTAATAGCAATACAAAAACAATATTGTTGCGATACAAACACAAATCGCTGTGAATTATGCATGAGGGTGTCTTTTCGGTTGTTGGACAAAATTACAACAATTAAAATGTTCTATGAAATCGTTAGAGAATGTCTGTTATCAAAGTTCAAACATAAAAAAAAACAAAGGATATCCCATTTTATAGTTGGAAAAAAAAATGCTTCGTTTTATATCCGAAAATAATAATATGATGTTGACACAAAGTAGGTTTTTTATCATCAGACTAATACCATTTTGAAGGCTGTCCGTTATGTATTATTCAAAAGTATAAATTACGCGTACACTTGGAAACGTCTAAATATATTATATTGGCTTTACGGAGATCGTTAATAATATTAATTATTATTATTATTCTTTTCGCATAAAAATAATGTGTAATTTCGAATACAGCTGTATTATAATTGCTTACTTGCGGTTTTCTCGCTGATACAATGTAACTACATCGAAGCGAATACATTGTATTCCCGAGAGGAATTAATACACACAAAACCCGTAACAAACCAATCAAACTTTAATAAGAAAAAAAAATTGAATATCTGATATAATATAATTAAAAAAAAAAAAGAAAAAAAAAGAAACGTCTTGTATTTGCAAAATTGAATATTGAAAACATAATAATAATTGGGTTTCGTGAAGGATTATTATTAAAAATGATATTTACGCGACTTAATATTATTATTACTATTGTTATATTGATTTTGTTCGACAATTGCGCAAATATCAAGTACCTATACTGGCATAGTTTTATAATTGATATTATTTTTTAATTATAAAAAAAAACGACATCGGTATAAAAACGTATTGTTCATCGTAACGATTATTAATAATAATAATAATAATAATAATAATAGTAATAACAGAAATAACAACGATATGCGTTTTAATGTTAAACCAACAAAACATGACGACAAAAATAACAAAGGTCATTATAATAGTATTATTTAGTATTTAATTACGAATATTTAATATATTATTCGACATCTATGATCGGCTTTTGTATTTTGTCGAAAGGGATATGTACCTAAGTAATCAATGTTTAAGTGGATGGACGTTTTGAGATTGTGATATATTATGTGCACCTTTTTCGTGATAGTAAATACGTAAAAAATCAAAATCATAGAGATTAAACATTATTATTAATAAAATGTCATATCATTGTAATCTAATTCAAAATTTAACGGAAGACCTTTGCGATCATTAATATAATAATATTATTACAAAATGTATAAGACGGATAATGTTATTATGTAAAACGATACAATATTAACTAGCCGGTCCCGTGCACTTCGTTGCCCGTTGAATGTATCAACTCTTTATGAATCAAACTTTGTTCAATTCGTTATTTAATATTCGGTGTATGATGTTCGGCATTTATCTTAACTTTTCCGTTTCCCGAAATAAAAATTCTGATTCTCAGCAGTACATTATCGGGTAGACAATCTACCTGCAGTAGATCGTGGACCCCGTGCTGTTTGTACGTAAGTGTATGATTTAACTCTAAAGTATCAAAGTTATATCAAGTTTGTCGTATTTACTTAATTCCACCTATGGTGGATTAATACAATCGATTTTTACAAAATCCTATCCTAGCCCAACCGTACTAAAATCCGATGAATAAAAAAAAAAAATTAACCCTTGGTAAATTAACCTATCTTCTTCCCAGAGGTCTAATCTACCCACAAACATAAATTCATATATATATATATCTAACTATATAAAATATACACAGACTATGCCTAACTATACAGACTAAACTCAATGTAACAATACGGCAAACTTAATACTTTTAATAACTATGAAAATAATTCATTTTTTTTGGACTTTTCTCTTTTGACGGCTCATCTGCACACCGAGTTAGAAAAAGAAATCGCGATAATCGGTCCAGTAGAACTTCAGATATAACTGTCATAAGAAATCGCCTCAGGTTTTAATAATATATAAAGATGATTTAAATTTGTAAAACAATTTATTTATAATAGGTAGTTATACGATATTATGTATGAACCTTACCTGCCGTTTTGCGTTTTTTTTTTTTTAACTAAATCTTCGCGAAAAGTCCAACACAACACGAACCATTAATTTCACCGTCTAATTAGTTGATATACTTTGCTGGATATTTTTAATTATTATTTCCCGTTGTAGAAAAATTATTACTTTTATTTTTGTTCGTTTTTAAATCTCGTGATATTTCGAAAACGCGACGTTTGAACACTGTGAAATTTGTTGCCCGCCGTAATTACATTTATATTATTACAGTGTTACGAGCATGGGGTTTTAAATTTGACTTAAAACTACGTGACTCGACCACGACTGCAGTGTCTATCTATTATATTATCGCCGCCGCTGCCAGTGGCGAGGCTGTAATATAATATTTAGGCATCGTTTTTTACAGTCGTTTTTTTTTTTTTTTTTTTTTGACAGTGCCGTAATAATAAACTATACGCTGCAACCTTTGGTGCGTTTCTCCCGAAATAACAAATGAAAATAATTATTGTGCAATGCGTTGTGCACATAAATATTAAATAATATTAAAAAGTCAAATTTTAACGAGGGAATTTTCGGGATTTGTGGGAACCGCGCGAACTTTGAAATATATTACACGATGCGAACGTGTTATAGAGGACGGGAGAAAAAACCGACGTTAGCTCTGTGACGCAAACATTAATTTTTTTTTTCCTTTCACTGCGTCCCTATCAAATAAATTGTTTTTATCACATTTCTAACGATACGAAAATATTATAAATATTTCAAGTTTAATTAGCGAACAATATAATAATCAAAAAAAAAATATTACGCTCTGGTCGACCTTTTTTTCCGGACTTTCGTTTTTTCTTCTCGGCAGTCGTTATAATGTAAAATATAATAATTTTAATATCGTGTAATATTATTAATATGCTACGATCACACGGCATTTCGATCATCGGTATCGGCGTGTACCTAATGTCGGTGCGAGAAAATATAATATTGTCATGCCGCCTGCAGCCGTGTACCGCCGCGCCGAGACTTTATTTTGGCTAATTAAGATTCAAAAATTCATAATATAGACGAAGGTGTACATAATATTATTTTAATCTCAAATTGAAAATTAAACTTTCAGAGTAATAAAACAACGTTACAGTGTTCAGAGAAACAAGCCTGGATTAACCTAGATAAATGGAGATTTTTCGAATGGGTGGGGGATTTGCACAAGTCAGAGTCTATTTTATTTTTCACCCGTGAGCTCAAAAATCCCAACTTTTGGTGGTAAAAAATGCGCAAGACTTAAAATATCTATCATACCTATATTATAAGGCATGTCTCGTGGATCTAATAATAATTGTTAAATTTATTAAGATAACACCGCGGTAAAATGAATATATTTTTCGCCTCGCTTTGTGGCCTTTAAAACTAAGTGAGATTGTTAGCAAACGCGATGTCGTTTCACAATTTTACTACGATAAGAAATATGGGTAACCCACTTGTACGTTATATTATAGTAGCTTTGAGTTTTGACACTGTTCGTCGTCGAAAGCGCCGAAAAAAAAAACCCAAGAAAATACAATGGAATTTAATATATTTGATGCCAGTCGGAGCGATAACAATCATTTTTAAGACTTATAGGCTAGGGTGTCTTAAAATTAAAAAAATTTTTCAAATGGAGACAGGAAAAATTGACATATTTTTATTGTTTATTATTTCAGCGGAATATTATAATTTCTGTAGGTAGTGTGAGTTCTAATTTCCATGTGATGCGAATCGCTAACGTTATTCGAAGGTTTTATTCCGCTCATATTATACGCGTCCCTAAGACTCGGAAAACTCGGATGATAATTTATGTAGGTTCCCGTTGTGTTTTTCCATAACAACTTTGGCGACATTTCTCTAGTCATTTTTTGTCTGTTCTTTATTTATTTATTACTATTATTATTATTATTTTTTTTCAGTTTGAGCCGAACGTTTTAATAAAACTCTTGCGGACTAACCAGTTGACGGGTTAATCTTCCTCCTCCCCCCCCCCCCCCCCATCCCGATTACTATTAATCCGGGATTATCATAATAAATGTGCTCGGGCTTAATTTGTCCCACCGACATATATGAAACCACATTTTTGAAATTTCACTCACTTCGTCGTCGTCGTCGTCTATGCGGAAAACGCGGAAAACGTCATAAAACGATTAAATGATTTTTTTTTTTTCTAAAATTTTGATTTTCGATATCCCAATAATAATTATTGTGTACGAAACGGAAATGTTTTGAATAATATTATATTATTATGTATTAGGTGCCGTTTTTAAAATTATTAACCGTACTATTACAACGGATCTATCTCGTATTTTAAGTTTATTTCACGCGTATTGCCCTAACTTTATTTTACGATTGCGATTTGTCGAACAAAAACCTTACTGTTTTAAAGTTTACAATCCCGCGCGTCCACTCATGATGTTTAATAATATATATATATATATGTTGTAAAAAACGTGTACGGTGAACTAATATTTTATTAACTTCGACGGACTTAATTAACATAAAATAAAGTTTAAAATTATGCATTCCAGAATCCACTTTAAAAGTACATCAGATTTTTACATAATATTTTTTTACGCGTTATACATTAAGCGAAGACTCGTAGTATCATTAATATTATTTTTTACATTTTGAATTAAACATAAAAAAAAAAAAACAACAAACAAACATAATGGATTTATCTGTTTATGTCTACGCTGTATCGTGTTTTTACGAGCAAAATTAACTATTTAAGAGGGTTTATTAACAGAATTAGGTTAGGTATACGTTTATAAAGATTTTATTGCTATTATTATTATTATTTTTTTTTTTTTGTCAGGTATTGAGGTATTATGAAGATATTATCGCTATCGTTTTTATTCATTTTTCGATCGACCCGATTAATAATAATAATTGATTCAGTTGTTTGTAGTGAAAACCGTACATTTTTAATATTCCTGACTGTAGGTACCTACCTATATTGTATTTTGTAAAACTTGTTCGGAGCGTTATTTTTTCCACGCCTAATACGTCTGATTCAATGACCAAAATGTCAGAGAATTGTGTTTTCTAGTCGGTCAATGAGAAACGCGGGTAAGTACTATAGATTATAGGTGCGTAAAAAAACATCTTCTCTATGAAAATAATATATCATAACAATATAAATTCTAATTACAAATATTTCTTAGAAACCATATTTATCATCAAATACTTTTGGATGGGTATCATAGGCGATACAGTTTTAGTTGATGAATAATAGTGTAATATCATATGCAAGCGTTTTACAATAATTAATACAATTATTTATTATGTTTAGTATGTTTTCGCAAGTGTGTTCAAACGATTTGTTTAAACTACAATTTTTTTTTTTTAATAAACTACGCGACGGTAAGTGCTGTGAGTGTAATAATGTCATATAAATCGAGTCGGAACAAATAATAATAGTAACACCGACAGTCATGATACACCAAACACCATCAGTTACATAACAATATTGAAATTATTTTATTTTTCAATAGGTAGCTAGCTAGTTTTTTTTTTTTTCACGTTTATTACCCTGTTCGGGAGTAAACGGTTTTATTTTATTATTATTATTATTATTATTACTGGCAGTTACTGATGCACTAGTGTTATTGTTTACAACCGATAGGTACAGAAAATAATATAATATTCAAGTGCAGAATTTTTTTTTTTCGAAAGTATAGGTACCCGTGATAGGTATTCGGGAAACATGTCAAAACAATATTCGATACAGGCACGATACTGCTGCAGAACGATATTGTTGTTGCACATAATATTATTATTATTATTATATCGAGAGGGTAAAAAACAAAAAAAAAAAAACATATAAAATACACGCAGAATTTGTGGAAACGATTTTTACTCGAACGCGTCCGCTCTCGCGATTTCGATTACAGTTATTGCATTACGGCGTGTCGTTAACCCGAACCCCGGTATCGGTGTTCATAATATTCAAATCAACAATACCGTGGTGTACATTAGAGACGTCTTTGCCGATGAATTACGAAATACAATGTACTATGCACACACACACCATTTACCCCTCCGGCCTGCTGTGGAGATACTACCTATACAATATAATACGCAGGTAAAAGTATATATACAAACGTATCTCGTGTGTTAATAATTTATACAACGCTGCAGACATTACCTAACAATAAGATAGCTGTCATCGGCTGGAAGGTCGGGGAAAACGACGGCAAACGGCAAGGTCGGGCGGGGGGATTGTTTTCCATTAGGAAAATTCGTCGTTTCCACCACGAGCGAAACGTATTTTTAGTCATTAAACCGGGTATGCCGATTTCATAACGATGATAACGATGTGTTATTACAACGGCAATAGTAGGTAATTATTATTATTAAAATAATATATTGTACAACTTAAACGGAAGCGTGCATGTGGAAAATCGTAATATATATATAACAACATAGTAATATTCGTTATCAAGCAAATTGGAAAAAGAAAAAATTACGGCGTAAAGAACAAATAAACAATTTGATTCGTGTACCTACAAAGTGGTGTATGATATTAAAATACACGTCGTGTATTTTTTTATATTTGTTTTTTTCACTTATTTGTATATTTTTATTTCTGATGTTTCGTCGGAAACGGTGCAGTAAAAAAAAAAAAAAAAAATTATGCAGATCGTTGTGCGTACAATAAACGTTAACAAATAGTATGACACTTACAAACTTTGCGAGAGCAGTTTTGTGACGCCCAACTTGGACATCGCATTATTTTTGAAACCGTCGAAAATCGAGTTAGCGGGGCTTTTATTATTCATATTCGCCGGCCAGCGATTTCACAGCTACTGAGGTGAAACTCGCAACGTGCGTGTAATAACGTCCGCTATATCATAATAATATAATAATAACAAAATGACAATAACAATAATAATAATAATAATAATAATAATAATAGAGATAATATTTTATAGTGCGCGGTTACGAAAAATTCACTCGGACGGTATGTCGCGGCTACCTTTTATGATACGGAGGGCACGTCGAAAACGACCGAAAGAAACTCGGGGGAGGAAATCGGATGATTGTTATTTTTTTTTTTTTTCGTTCGATTAGAAGCGAAACGCAATCGAATAAAACTGTAATATTACTGTTGGTCTGTGTGTATTTTTTTTTTTTTTTGTTTTTATCCTCTTGTGGCGGTGATGAATTTTGTAAAAAAAAAAAAAAAATGTCTCGAGTGATTTAAATAATGATAATAATACTGTAATTAATTTCGCGTGAACGTAATATTACGGGCAGGTCCGGCGGAATGCCGACGACCAGTGCGAGACGAAAATATTATTTTTATTGTTATTTATTATAATTATTTGTCATATTAAATTATTATTATCATATTATTATAACGACATTGTGTGTGGCATACGTACGTGTGTGTTGTTAACGGCGTCTCGACAAGAGAATATTATAATATCGCATACAGTTACGCAGCGGAGAGGTGATGGTGGGAGTAGCGTACCAAAACAAAGACTGAGGACGCGAAGTTTCCGAGCACGCTTTTTGTGTACGCGCCGGCGGTGTGCGCGCGCTTGTGTGTGTGCGTGTGTGTGTGTGTGTGTGGTCTTTCGTCCGCCCGTTTTCGAGGGGGGGGCGCGGCGTATACTCGGCACCGACCACCCGTCCCGCCGTACCCCTCGGGGCGGAGGGGGCCCTGGGAAGCGCGCGCGCGCGCGTACGCGTCACGCCGCGAGAACTGGG
>NC_042493.1:123837150-123838099 GCF_005508785.2 Acyrthosiphon pisum
GATTTTTACGTATATCCTTTCGCGCCACCGTCTAAGCGGCTCGCGTGTGTGTAAGCGTCGGCATGTAGGTGTTTGTTTGAGTATGTGTGTGTTAGTGTTCGTTTGTGTGGTTCGTTTGGGTGTGTTTGTGTGTGTATAATGATATAGTATCGCGAGAGGGGGCAAAGTGTCATCACCCGTGTGTGCTCATCGATACCGGTCGGTCGGTCGGTCGGTCGGTCAGTTGCTCGGTCGGTGTGTCGGTTGTAGTAGAACGAGCGAAAAGCGAACGAAAAACGTTAAAGAGATGCCAAAAAAAATCGTTGTTTCATAATTAATATTTAAAAAATTCAAATCATAAGAAAAAAATTTCGTTTGTACACCGTCCAGTGGCTCACGTGTATTTTCATAATGATATATCAATAAACATAATATAGTGTGGGAACGTCGATACCGGCCGGTTGGTAAATCAGTTGTCGGCAGACGGACGCACGGTGGTCGGAAAAAACTTTGAATAGTGTCCGAAAATCATAGTTTTAAATAATAGAAAATTTATAAATAAAATATTGTTAGTACCTACCGACTTTAGCGACTTGCGTGTGTGTACGCGTCAGTGAGTATGTATCATGTGGACGTTGATGTGTATAATATGATATAGTATCGTGAAAGGGGCAAAGTATCATCACCCGCATGTGCTCGTCGATATCGGTCGGTCGGACGGTCGGTCGGACGGTCGGTCGGACGGTCGGTCGGACGGTCGGTCGGTCGGTCGGTCGGTCGGTCGGTTGCTCGTAGTGTTTGAAGTATGAAATATATCATTTGAAATATTTCACAAAAACGTGAAACATTGAAATTTTTTTAACACAAAAAAACACAATCTATTTTTTTTTTAACACAATGTTCAGCGTTCTAAATTCTAATGTCAGAATTCAGTAGGTATACAATATACAGGGACGTAACTACGGGGGGG
>NC_042493.1:123838149-123889105 GCF_005508785.2 Acyrthosiphon pisum
TGTTAGCTTCAAATTTAGAAACAAAAACTTAAAGGGCTAGTAACAAATAGAAATGAAATGCTACCTTCTAATGCATTGGATGCCATCAGGTGTTGTGATCCAATCATATTCCCTAATATATTTATGTTATTAAAAATGTTGTGCTGTCTACCTGATTCTACTTCGACACCAGAAAGGTCTTTTTCTGGCTTAAAAAGAATAAAAACCTACCTCAGAAACAGTATGAAAGAGGTATGTATTATGTATAAACAATAAATTTTAATTAACCTGATTATTTTGATTTCATTTTATTGAATTGTTTGTCAAACAGGATCGTCTCAATGGTTTAGTGTTACTGAGTTATTATAGGAATGTTGTTATCACGCCAGATGAAGTATTAAATGAAATGGCAAAGAAGCCGAGAAAAATTGACCTAGTGTTATAATGAAAATATAATGTTTTATTCTCACTATTTTGATGTTTTACTCAATGTAATTTACTATAGTAATATCCTCTATAAAATTTCTATCTATGGAACTGAACCCTCCCCATAGAAAATTCTTAGCTACGGCCCTGACAATATACATGTATACTGTTGTATACCTACTTGTATCATTTAAACATTAAAATATTTAAACATTTTGAATACCATTTTGAATGTATAATACCAAAGGTTAGGTATACATTTAGGTACCATACAATTATGAAGGTGATTTATGACAATTATATGTAAATATAAAACTTATTTAAAAATAAAACAAAGCTTATTAAAATACTGAAATATTTAATTGTTTTAAATTTCATGAAATTTTCAAACACTAGTTGCTCGGTCGGTATGTCGGCTGTAGTAGAATGAGAGAAAGCGAACGAAGAACGTAAAGAGATGGCAAAAACCCGTCGTTTTATAAATACTAAAAAATTCAAATTATAAAAAAAAAAATGTTGTTTGTACATCGTCCAGTGGTTCGCGTGTTTTTTCATAATGATACAAAGTATATATACGTCATATTATGGTGTGGTTGAGGACTGACGGACGCACAGTGGTCGAAAAAAACTATGAAAAGTGTCCGAAAATAATGGTTTTAAATATTAGAAAATTAAAATAAAATATTGTCGCATACACGGTCTTTAGCGGCTTGCGTGTGTTTACGCATCATTGTGTATGTATCATGTGGGAGTTGATGTGTATAATGATATAGTATCGTGAGAGGGGAAAAGTATCATTACCCGTGTGTGCTCATCGATACCGGTCGGCCGGTTGGTCGGTTGGTCGGTCTGTGTGTCGGCTGTGGTAGACTGAGGAAAAGCAAACGAAAAACGTAAATAGATGCCCAAAAATCGTCGTTTTATAAATACTAAAAAATTAAAATTATAAAAAAAAGTTGTTTGGATACCGCCCAGTGGCTCTCGTGTTTTTTTCATAATGACACAAGGTATCACTATACATCATATTAGTATGGTGTGGTTGTAGACTGACGGACGCAAAGTGGTCGAAAAGAACTATGAATAGTGTCCGAAAATCATAGTTTTTAATATTAGAAAATTTAAATAAAATATTGTTGGTACACCGTCTTTATCGGGTTGCGTGTGTGTATGTATCATGTGGACGTTTATGTGTATAATGATAGAGTATCGTAAAAGGGGAAAAGTATCACCACGCGTGTGTGCTCGTCGATATCGGTGGGTCATTTGGTTGGTCGGTGGGTCGTAGACCGACAAGCGCAGAGTGTTCGAAAAACGAAAAAATGTGTCCAAAAACAGTAGTTTTGAATATTTGGAAATTATAAAAATAATATTGTTTGAACGGTCTAGAGGCTCGCGTGTTTTGTCATAATGATTATATAGTATTATGTGAGGGGCAGAGTATCACCATGCGTGTGTGCTCGTCAATACCAGTCGGCCGGTCAGTCGGTCGACCAGTCGGTTGGAAAATTCAAATTATCGAAAATAATAATTGTTCGTACACTTCACAGGGAATTCGTAAATTTAGAGCTATTATATCACTAGTCATATCACTCATTTTAAGTACTCATACCAAATCCTACGTAATAATAGTAATATGTCCAAAGTACAAAACAATGATTTATTTATTTTTTTTTTTGTTATTACTTTAAAGCCTCAACAACTAAGGTTATTAGCTTACATATTTTAAAATATTACTTATATATACAGGTACAATTTACAATACATTTTACAATATTACAATAAAATTATTCTTGGTATGTGTAATTAAAGTAGGGGAATATCTAGGAAAACATATGAAATTATATGAGGTTATAAAGTTTGGTTATTTTTAGGAAAGTTAGAATATTAATAGAATTTTCATAATGATTTATTGTGAACAGTCGTAATGTAATTAAGCTAAGTTCGCCGACTGATATTATATACTGTAAGTATTAAAAATACCAACAATTATTATCAACAGTATAGGTATTATACAAAATGTGATATTTTGGTACCATAATATACTATACTAGGTTGATGCATTGATGGTAATAATAATATTATGATTCATGGTTTGCACGCACTAACAGCGAGTTCACTAACAGGGGTCGGCAATAAATCAATTTCAATAGAGGTCCGGATAATTTGGAAAAAAATTTTCGAGGGCAAGAAAAAGCTTAAATATTAAAAATGTTTATTTTTGTGTTAAAAACACAGTTTAAGCTATTTAATGAAAATTATTTGATGTAATATAAATATATAATATTAGCCAGTTTTTTTTTTTTTAATTTGGTATCCTTGGAGAACAACTAAGAGCGTTCTCAAGGCAGAGATCAGTTAATCTTGAACTCGATCTTGAACGTTACTTTTTATTCTTTAAAAAACGTCATTTTGGAGAACGAAGTTTCACATATTATGTTTGTGGACTGTGAGCCGAAATACAGCCAAATGCAGCGGTGGCGAGATTTAGGATTATTTGGAGCAATTGCTTCATGTCTGTAACGGGTGGGTGGGTGGTTGTATAAATATATGTATATATAATCGTAAGACCTCAACACAAAATATTTCACGGCAAATATTATAATTAATAATTATTAATGGCCCCTGCTGATAATTTTAGTTCAATGAAGGTGTATAGCAAATTTTGTTTTATTCTTCGCCCGGAATAGCGGACGAGATAATAATAATGTTATTATTGCACAACAATAAATTAGTTGTTATAACCTGCGGGTTGTTCGGATTTACCAAGCGACCAGTTCTGTACTGGTCTTCTATACTGCACGTAAAGACGTTTGATAAATAATAATCACTGGTCCGAATAAAGGGTAAATTATTATTGTTAACAAAACGGTTTGTGCAAAACGTCATCGTCTTCGTCATACCCCCACCCCGCCCCCTCTAACAACCAAAACATTTTGCTGACACAATAGATTATCGCACACTGATCTTCGCCGTTTAAACGAAAATAAATCGACGTCATAACATTGTACAGTTAAAACTCTAAATACTCTCACTCTCGGTCGCTGACATTTTGTCCACTAAATACCTACTCAAAGAGTTCACATTATATTTTGTTCTGAAATAAAAAAAAAAACTTCCGTTATTCTGAGGTGTCTTATATTTAGAGGTGACCGTCAGTGGAGGTTTCACTGTAATATTATAGAGTCGTATGGACGGGAGCAAAATATAAATTTTATATACTATACACTGACTGTGTATTATATGATATTATATATGATCCATATTTTAACGCAAGAAACTATATTAGTATTCCAAAGCAATTTTTGTTATCCAAATAAAAGTTTGAAAAAAAAATGTTGGTAGAAGAGTACTTATTTGTCTTGTTCTTCGTGGCTTTACAATTCTGTAACCATTTTTGCCGCCGCCTGGTAGAGTACTTAGATATATTACATAAAAATCGAATTTTGAACTATTAGTTTGTAAGTATTTAAAGTTTAAACGAGCTGAATCTAATTATGGAACGCGGAAACTACGCAAAATGTTGGTCCACTATTCCGCTCGTCAAACAATTTTAAATACTTATATAACTAGAGGTCAAATTTTTATATGTTATACATAAAATATTTTGATTCTAATTATTCCGTATTATAAAATACGGAATTAATTCAAAGGAAAAAAAATGTTTTGCATAAAAAATTATATTTTTAGAGTTAAGATATTCAATACGCTGAAGAATATTTGAGTACTTTTATAAAACAATATAATAATATTTTTAAATATTTTTTTCGGTGAAATTAATTATTTATTTTTTGCCCCTCCGTAGACATTTTATCAAAATATACGATGATTATGATACGCTAAGCGAGTTAAAAGAATATTTTTAATTTTAAGGACATAAAAAAAATCATATTTAAAGGATTTTAAGAAAATACAAAATCGACCGCTACGTATAACTAATAAACTACTGGTCCAAAATTTGATTTTTATAGATCCGGAATATTCCAAATAATATTCTGCTCCGAATCGATTTGGTATTAAAATGCATGTTGTCGTTTAAAAGAGTAAGATATTTTAAAAAACGAAAACGATAAAAAATAGTGAAAAGTAGGGTTTTTTCCAACAATTTCGTTTCGTAACGACTTAAAGTTATGCAAAAGAAATTTTTCCGAAAACGTTATTGTTTTCTGGAACAACGAGTGCCTTGCCAGGATCACTCTGTATGCGTATTGATATTAATTTCACGGTAGTTTCCATAGCGCAGTGCACTGTGCACCTTTCGATGAATACTATTTAACAGCGATTATAAACTGCACCCAAGGTATAGGTAAATAATATTTACTAAATATAAAATTACATATGGAAACTGCACGCGAGTTCTTATCAATTGTAAAAAGGTGATAATATGTACACTACGCTTGGTTACAATTTTAAAAATCAATAGACTGGTAAGTATATTTTTGAAATATCAAAAAAAATTTAACTAAATGATATCTTAAAAATCTACAATACTTCATACTTATGATTCGTTGCAACCATATAAAATGAATAATTTTAAAAAAATATCGACGATTGTTACCTCCGCCCAAGGCACAGGTAAATATAAAATTACACTTGTAAACTACTCCCGAATTCTTATCAAGTATAAAAAGGTGATATGTAAACTGCGCCTGGGTAAAATTTAAAAAATCAACGAGTAGGTAACTTTATTTTTGCAACCATATAATACGAATAATTAATGGAATAAAACTAATAATTTTAAAAAGTACAATATTTGGACGAATAATAACATATTGACGTTTCACCACTATTATTGTTATTAATTAAACTTTGTAACTTTTCCGCTTTTTTTTATATATAGCATATTTTGATATTTAAATGGTATTGATTTATACTATTTCATTTTATAAATGTTTAAATTCGAATTTCTTCGAACTTTTCTATGGACATAAAAATATTTGAATGAGTTGTACGATAGGCACTATAGCAGTCCTATGCTGGATACAGTGATAACTATCAATCGTTGTATTACCGCAATAGTAATTTGATAACGTGTTGCCGTGTCGGTATTTTGATTTTTTTGACTAATTTCTGTAATATTATAGATAACATTCCGGGCGCAGCTTAAAAAAAAAAAGATCGTTTAGGCGCGGTTTACGTTTGTCCCTATTTAAAAAACCGATACGATTATCAAATGGTTTCGCATTCACTTTTCGTCCCGTCTGAAAGACTATCGTTCTATTTTCTCGTGAAATTCGATTTCTAGAAATTCGCGTCGACCGTTTTTCGTATATTTTCCATTAGAATATTATATCGTTTGTTACGATTCGTGGGTCTAGAATGAAAAGGTTCTAAATTGATTTTATGAATTATTGTCCAGGAGAGGATTTTTAATGGCTGAGTTCAAATATCTTACTAATTAAACACAATTTTTTGAAAATTTAAGTTCTAAGTTATGCAGCAACTTGCGTAGTTTAATCCACAACATTATAATAATAATTTGCTGTATTGGTTGGTACACAAATTAATAAAATACAAATTATAAAATGTTCAGTATGAAAAGGTTCTACAACATTAGAACCGTTTCATGTTCAAATAAAAATATATATATTTAATAAGAACTTTTTCATTGCCACATTGCCACTAATCTTCTAACACGAAAAACCCCAATAATTATGAAACATTGAAATCTGTATAAAATTCTGTTGAATATGAATAAGTGTAATACAAATTAGATACTATTTGGTAGTGATTACGTTTGGAACCTTTTCATACTAACGCATTGTTAATAATTTGGTTCCATTGACCGGGCGTTTTCGATTTGATTAAATTGTGTTTATAATTAATTTTTTTGCGATTTAGAACTTTCTAATTTAAAAAAAAATTTCAATAACTATCGTATAATGTTAGCTTAAGAGATGCGCACCTGTGCATTCTAAAACCATTTTAGTTAAAAAGTGACATTTGAAAAAAATTGATGTTTTTGAGATGAAAGTGTATTATACACCGTACGCGTATTATTATAATAGCTACCTACCCACTTACATCTACGTAGGTACGTCGGACTACAATATTATTAAAATATATTATATCGTACGGACTTCAAGTATTAATTAAACCAAACGACACACAATTGATGTATGCGAATATCGCAGTCGCGGAGTGTACCTAACCTAAATAACGGTGTCGCATAATATTATATAATGTATTATATTATATCACTAACGAGGCTGTGACTTACAGGAAGACGTTAATTACTCGGCGAGGTATTAATTTAAAAATAATAATTTTTAATGGAAATTAATTTATTATAATAATTATTTGAAAACGTAAAAGTGTTTTTTTTATATACATATATATATTGTATAAGTGAGACTCGTACTTACGTACGACCTATACTACAACACTACTATATCCGCATAATATAATGTCTTATACTATTTTATGTAGTTATGTGTACTGTATAGTGTATACAGAGTCGAACGGCTGGCAGACCTGACAAAGTAAATAACTTTTGTTTTAATCATAATTTTTTTTTTTTACGACATTTACAGACGCGCGCGTTGCACGTATAGGTAGTATAACATTTTTATTAATATATTTGGGTTTTTGAGCGGAGCGATGAATGTATTGATTTTACAATGATGTGTGTTTTTTTTTTGTCTGTTACCACCGTTTGAGGTAGTAAATGGAAAATGAATCTAGTTGGTGCGTCCGGGAGGTCAAATTTGAAAATTCTCAATAGTTTTCAAAAGCGCCGGGAAAAATAACGTAACAATTAAAGAAAAATGGGAATTTCAAGCAAAATCGGTTTTTTACAAAATCGATTTTGGTTTTTGGTGTAACTTAAAAAAAAATGAACGTATAATATATAGGTACATGCAATTTTCAATTTTTTCTATGAATGACAATAACAATTTATTTGTCGGGTAAAAAGCTTGACAATTTAATACAAAGCTCTTAATATATTGTCACAATGAAATTTGAAAAATATTAAAAATGTATGGCCATAGTTTTTTTTATAAAAACACTCACATAACTCTAAGTATCAGTGTTACGTTACGTACCTAACTACCTTTTAAGTTACTATAGTACTAACCTACTGTAAAGCAGAGTGACATCCACTTACTTAACCTTTTTTTTCATTGAAAATTTAAAATAATCAAATTGTAAATTTGGTGTTTAGAAATATTTAGGTTTTAAAAACGTTTATTTAAGAAGTTTAGTTTATTTTTTACAATTTTTTCGAACCTTATTACTTTTGTTAAACAAAGTTGATCTAATCGTAATAAAAAAATTTAACTTCTTAAAGTATAAACTTTATTAAATATTTTTTTTAAAAAGTTATAACTTTTGAAATCGATAAGTCTTGCCATAAAAAAATTAAACATTTAAAAAAATTATAAAAAAAACCACTTTATATTGTGATAAATGTTTTTACAATCAAAGATTTACAAATGCTTTATTTTCGAACAAAAATTATTTAATTTGTCAGCCTGTCCTTTCTTATCGAGTTTAAAATGTTCATTAGAACTTCGCATTATTTTAATTGCAACAGTATCAGTAAATTAATATCAATATTAATTTACAAAGACGAAATGGCACCATCACTAATAAAATATTTCCAATGTTTTTCACAAAATATACCAAATAATGTTTAATATAATAAAATATTCGCTGCTTACGATATTGGTATAATAATATAACGTTTTATTCATGTATAGGTTTTTTTTTTTTTTAATAAAATCATTAAATATTGCAAAAGCCATTTGCCAGCAAAGGATTAAGTAGCAATAATGGCATTATTAAAGTCACGAGAAAAACATAGACGGTTAGACGTTTACGAGAAACTGTTAAAATAGATAATATTTTTTGATGTTTACAACCTTCTTGTGTGTATAATATTATGTATATTATATTATGTAATTTGTGTGCAACACAATAAACGTTTATTAATGTGTTTACAATGCTAATAACTCAGTACACGGTACAAGGCAGAGGAGAGGACGTTATGCCAACCAACGGGCTATAAACTTATGATATAAGTAATTGGGATTTAAGTTGCATATTATAAGGAAAACTATTATGTCCCGAGTCCTGTCACAGCGACACTATCCAATTTCAGACGGTACATAAAAGGTACCTACCCTGGATTATGGGTAATGTTATGTTAACAATATTATACTGAGTGTATAACAGAAAGACTTGACAGATCAAACGAATTTTGTTCTTATTATTTCATTGTCGCCTGCGCTACGAAAACAGTAAAACATTTTTTTTTCCTCAATACAAAAAATACAATTTATAATTTCATAACATTTTTTTTTTTATTCAAAATAGCTAATTTGTGAATCTAATTTTCTAGACGAATTCTGAGGGTAAAAATGCTTATTTGAGTCGAGTAGTTTATTGTTTACAATTTTTAAAATATCAATGGGTATTTTTTAGAGTAAATTAATATGAAACTTAATGACTTTTTTCAAAATATCATTTTTGGGAACATACTGACATAAATAAAATTCTTAAATTATTTATCAACCATACAATTTTCATAATTTTTGCCACACGTTTAAGTAGTATCAAATTTTTTTTTTTGTGTCTGGTATTTTCGTTTCACACTGTTTACTCGTTAAATAATTGTATATTATTTGTAATACAAAATAATTTTGAGTACCCGACGAGTACTTACTGTTGATATGTTGAGATAAGGTATGAATTAATTTGATGTATTTTTATAATGCCAGTAAAATATAGAAGCAGCAAACTTAAATTTTTTTTTTTCAAAAGTCATATTCGATTGTACAATATTATTCAAATATAATACACATTTTGGATGAGACAATTATTTCCCTTATCTTAGTTAACAATTTAAATTACACGTGTCGTATAGTTTTTGGTACAGTTTATAATATTTTTATTAGATTGATAAAGACGATGTCAAACAAACATAAAAATGCAATAAATATTGTTTTGTGTCTTAGGATTTTGAACGGTTAGAATATCGAATTTTAAATTTAATCAATTTTTTAATATTGTAGAACATTAATCTATTTATATTAATTTATAATCAGAGTATATATGTAACGTACGAGTATATGTATTGGGTACGAGTTAACAGATTTTTTTCGTATCCACATAGTATTATTATATTATGCCAACAGAAAATCGGTTTTTACTCCTAAGGGTATAATAAGCTTATTATGATATTATATTCGTTGTATCACTCAGTCGTTTTGTTTTGTCGGTAATATTCATTAGTGAAATTGTAATTAATTAATTATTATTCTACGCTGAGACCTTACAGTATTAAGTATCAATTACCGGTTAAATGTCTCTCATCAGGTTCACAGTAATTACAATTTAGTTGTCCTGTTAATTAACTCAATTAGCTAATAAACGAATAACGAAATAAACTTTAACCGTCCAAATATAAGGTAAGGTTTCTGTATACTTTCTGTGATAAAACGAATGTTACATTTTATCTTCGAAGAGTATATTATATAGATACAGTTTTGACCGTTCAATTTAACGTACGCTGTCTTTTAATGTTTTTTTTTTTTTTTTTTAATTAAACAATAATATAATACTTTATCGATACGTACGAGTACTACTTGTCAAGTTGGTACACATTTAAATATAATAATTATTATAAGTCGGAAAATGTAACCCAAAATTATATTGATCATACGTCTTGGTATTTAATATTCATGTTATTAAATGACGTTCAAATCCATCTCACGTACGGTACATCTAATGTCATAAACATTTTTACACGTTTCAAAATTACCGATCGTAAAAATACCTAATGGGATTTTGTAAATTGAATATTAAAAACATATCGAGCTTTGAGCGCTATACGGAGTGATAAATACAATAGATATATTATTAATAAAATTTTGGCTGTAGTCAATTCGCAACAAGACTTACAAAAAATATAAATATATATTGGTTTTCACAGTGGTATCGCTGCATGGTGGCGAAGCGTTTGCACAATGCCTACTTACCTCTTGCAATATCGTTTATTGAACAAAAAAAAAAAAAATCAAGTTACATCACTAAATATAAAATAAATAACATTCATGTCATCATGACTGCCGTGATCGCCTGTTCCTTCCTTGGTGCCATAGGATACAGTTCAGAGTCGTGGTCTGTGACACCTCCACAGACGTCTGGTCGATCTCCTGGTACTGTCTCGTTTGCTCTTCGTCCTGTTACGCCGACATTAATATTTATTGACGTCGATTAGTGCCGTTGCCTTTTACGCTTCGTCAGTTTGGAGATCGTCCAGGGCCGGCCCAAAAAGTAGTTCAGGCATGTCTGCCATAGTGAGGGAGCGAACCAGGAGAGTGTGGATTTCCAACCTCGCTGCGCCCCATCTAGGGCAATGAAACCATGCACGGTGTATTCAGCAGAGTCAGATATGCAATGGCAGTGCATGCACTTAGGGATTGGAGCCTTGCCTATTCGACGTAAGTGTATAACTGAAGCATCCACGCCCCGTCATGATTTGTTTCGTGTTGTAGATGAGTGAAAGTTGAAAGTGAAGCTTGACTAATGACTTTAGTATTAGTATAAATGAATAATAACACGACAATACGATTATGTATAAGTATAATATATAATAACGAACAACTGGACAATTTAACTGTGACAGTACACACACGCCGTATACGCACTGTACGACGATCCCTGTGCAAGTGAGTATTACACACCAGGTACTTCAAAGGCCCTATATATATTCACAACCGAGGTAATGTTACATCCGTATGGAGAGTGAGTCTTATGCTCTTATAACTAGATACTAAATTGTACACATGTGTCAAGGTGGACTACTATAATATTAATTGTATATGTCAACAATTACCTGGGGAGAGTCGGTTCAACCCATATCCCGACGAGGCGACGGGTCCGCTGTGCTTTCGGTGCAGAACTCCACCTTATCTGCCACTGCGTTATCGTGACAATTATCTCTATACTTTTTAATTTTTTCACGCGTTACTGTAGGAACATAAGAACAGCATCGTCTGATACTGTCCTGTACGCCCAGATCGCCCTCAGCGCGTCTACTTATATGGCGGTATGGGCCCATACCGGGGCGGCGTACAGTTGAAAGGTAGAGGTGTCTTGGGCGTAGCAATTGGCTTTCGACCACAGAATTCCTTCGCTACTGCCAGGGGCCCGAAAATATATTAGTAGTTAGTAGCTTGTAATGTGTCTGTAATTTGCGACAAAATAAAATTAACTTTTTGCACCATCTAAAATAGTAAACAAATATAAATTGTAATTTTTAACAAAATTAAAATCGATCATTCATTCAATGCACGTACACTTTTCGATAGTGAATATACGATAATATAATTGCAATATAAGAAGTTAACCAAACTCTATTTTAGATTGTTATTTCACTAGGTACTTTTTATTATTATTATTTTTTTTTTATTTGAAGTAATCTACAATCTATGCATTTTCTTAGTATAATAAGTAGGTTTGATAGGTGACAAGTTAGTGGTAAATGATATGAATAATAAGATTATGGAAGGTACCTAGTGGTAACACCCTATAAAAGGTATTTAAAGCACTACTCATACCATTCTACGGTACGTCAATATTGATTTTATAGGTACCTAATAACAATTAAACTATAACATATTACAAAGAAAGACAAAATATAATACTTTATTACAGTGGTTAATATTATTACAATAAATAACATTATATTTGTAAAAAATGTATAAATGTAATGACGCGATTACGACGGATCGGACGTCAAACTTTGTAATGATAACCAGATTAAGGCGGTGGGTAATTCCAAATTTCGAAAAATCATCACATGTCATTCGAGTCCACTGAGTTTCATTGTCAACGAGGGTGCCAACGAAATAATCGAATAGGCATATAGATCCTCAGTTTGGTGCAAATCACAAACACCAGTGGTGGTGCAAATTAAATTTTGGCGAAAATTACATACCAGCTACTCCCATTAAAACTATGTCGCGGAATTATTTTTTGGAAGTACCTAGGTAGATTCATCAGAGCGTCCCACATTGACGGTGCGTCAAAATGTAAAGAGATTTCACGGTCACGTTTATATTTATTTATTTATTTGAGATACATGTCATAGACGATCAGTACAAAATAATTAAATAATTATATTAGTTTGACAAGAAACATACATAGATACAGCGTCATAGAATTAAATACAACAATATTAAGTTAATATGTTAGAACGTTAGATTTATAAGTTAGTATAGAATATATTAAAAAGAAAAAAGTGGGTAAATGGATGTCGCTCTGCTGTACAGTAGGTTACAAGAAAAGCGTGTCACCGTATAATGGATTGTATTAATTTTGAATTCAATGATATAACATCATTGTATACGAAAAAGGATTCTGAGAGGAGACAGTTGGTCAGTCTGGATATTTTATATTGTTATTATATTTTATTATAGCCTGTAATCAGTCGAATTTATAATATTAATGCGTGAAGTTAGCCCCCCCCGACTTTCACATAGAGACTTCAAACTATAGTGCCAATGTTTAGCAACCTGTTAGCATTTTTTATCACGTGCATTAAATAACTATTGAGAAATTCGAAAAATTACCCGTCTTAAGTACCATATTGATCAAATTTGCTAAAAGATAAGATACTATATTATGTTGAAACCGATGCACTCATTCTGGTAGAAATTTTGTATACAGGATAAAAAAAAAATATATTTATAAAACAAACACCATTGTAAAACCACTAGATTCCTCGCTCCACTCAGAATTTCAAATAGTTAGAAAGGAAATATATTAATTTTAACGCTTTTTGAGACGAATGAAAAATATCAAGTTAGGGCCAGTTGTACCGTCTGTGATTAAAGTCAACCGGAGTTTAAACGGCCCAATTTGCCCGGTTAAATATCTGTTATCAGCTGATTAGGCTTAATCGAAGTTTAACGGTGGGCGGTACAACTGGCCCTAGGTCTTGTAAGTTATCACAGGGTACTAGACAGTGCTCTGTCACCAGGGGGAAAAACCGTATAGCGTTTTGTGACTAGAATTAATGTGAAATGCTTCTACAATTAAACGTGGAAAAAGATATTATATTGATTTGGCTGAGCGGAAAACTGTCTTGTATTTGTAAGATTTTGTAAATAAATATGTGGCTTATAAAATATGATTAAACAAAAACGATCATATTATCATTTAATTCTCGACGCGGTCGTGGCGTGTGACGAGGTCAGTCGCTGGAATAAGACGAATATATGGGGGGGGGCGGGGGGGTAACTATTTATTATCGGGTACGCACACATTTATTGCCCGTGGTTAAGGCGGTTGATTACCACAACATTGCACATAAATATATATACATCGCGTATGTATATAGGTGCGCATAAACGAAAGGGTAGAACGCCGAGTGTCTTACTGGAGTGGCGGGAGGGGGGTCGCAGGATTTGAAAGTCGGTTCGAATGCAATATGGTGTACGCTCGTGCGATTATTCGGATGTACCGCCCAAAAACGTACCGCCATAAAATTTATAATCTAGACGACTCACGCGCGCGCCGAAGTACCTATATAATAATACGGTTATTACCACTTTTACAGTGTACAACGATACGTTTTATGATATAATATTATATTATTATATACAGGCGAGCCGCGTGTGGTCACAGCCGCCCGACGGGTTTCTCGAGTGGCGCATTCCTCGGCGGGCGTTAGGGGATGATTATTATTTTCGCATCTCACTGCTTCACACGCGCGACGAGTGTCGGTCGCGATAATACAACACCCTCACGTCGTCGTGCATTGTGTGTGTGTGTGTGTGTGTGTGGTTTTGTGGTAGGGGGGTGGGGTGTTGGGTGAAGGTTAAGTGTAGTATTCGGCGTGTGCGTTATTGTTATATACGAGTAACATAATATTATTATTGTGGATTTGATTTAACCGCTTCGCCGGCACAGTCGTAAATATTACCATCGCGACTTAAACGGACGGCGTGACAATATTACTGTAATATTATTGTAAACGTGGCGGGCGTGGTTTTGGCGGACACGAAATCACTTACGAGGGGATGGAATAAGCAGTGTCTCCGCGGTGATGTATTATGAAGTTTTAATCGACCGAAGATTGGACCACCGCCGCCGTCTGTGTATCGCGACGCTGTTGAAAAGGCAGACTTTCGTGGGACTCGCAAAACGACTAGGAGAACGTAGCGACTATAATAATATTTTATCAGCGGTGTGGCGGACTTCGTTGACTTATATGAGGCACGATGGTCTATGGAACTGTCAGACCCTCCCACTGCAAAAAATTTAATTTTAATTTTAAGAAAAATTTCCTTAGTGATGTACTCAGTTATGTAAATAAGACCCACAGTGCCGGGCTGCACTCGCCTCGAATAATGTCCCTCGTCACCAGCGACTATGAATCCATAGAATGTTGTGTCCCGCGTTCGAAATTTAATTACATTCGTCTTGTTTCGATACGAGTCGACAAATTAATGAACGCAATATATGGAGAAATAATAACATTTTTATGCTATCGATTGAGTAAAACCGGTCGTTTGTGGTGAAAAAAAATATAAAATATGTACGGTAAAACAACACTTTGCGTTCCCAGTTGTTATTAGAGTTTATTCCCCTCCCGCCCCCCCAGGACCCGACAAGAAAAAAACCCGATACGAAATCGCACGTAACACGGCTGGCGGAGCAATAAGACGTCTTCATCAAAAGCGGGCAGCGCAAAAAATTCAGCAAACACTAATGAAAAATTTAAAAAAAAAAACTATGCATTCATGGTATTATTGCGAAGTTATGACAAGGCGATTGGTCTGGACCCGATCGATCAGTGGCAAACACTCTTCGACAGTAAAATGTATTTTTTTCTTTTTTTTCAAAAAACTTTCATTACGCGTTGCCGTTTGTTCGTCGTCGTAGATCGGGATGGCGAACTCGAGAAAAATAAAACATTTCCTACAACTTTCCGTAGCTGAAAATACTTACACAATGGTAAGTTAAATGGTCATAACAATCGTCGGATCGCTTTCAATAATAATATTTTAGTTTTTAATAGTTTATTGTCGGAACACTTTTTTTTCCCCGCAGAGCTTTCGCTGTTCTTTTTAAGTTGCTTACGAATCAATACTGAATAATATCGATACTTTTGTCTTTTGGATGTTTTCGCAGCATAGTGATATGTTCACGAACATAGTTGAGAGGAATCAACACATTAATTTGCAATGATATTACTATAGTATTTAGTAAAGCTGGTCAGTGGATGTCGCTCTGCTATACGGTAGGTTACAAGTGGGCCATTGTAGGTATAATGGATTGTATTAAATTTGAATTCAATGATATAATATCGTTGTATAAGAAAAACGATTCTGAGCGGAGACCATTTGTCATTCTGGATATTTTTTTTTATTATTTATTACATCATGTAAGTTGAATTAATATTATAATTTTTTATTAGCTTCTATGGTGATAAACAAAGCGTTAGAAATTCAAATCCCACTTTTAGGGGTTTTTCGTAATTTTCGGTGGTTTTGCCCGTGGCACTAAATAACTATTAATAAAATTTAAAAATTACATTACTTTTAAGTACCATATTGATCCAATTTGCTAAAAGATAAGGTACTATATGTTGAAATTGAAGCACTCCTTCATGATATAAATATATATAAAAAAAAAAAAATAAACACCATTGTAAAACCACTAGCTTCCTCGCTCCGTTCAGAATCTAAAATTAAAAATAGAAATTTGAGGAGTGCGAGTACTAAATGTAATTAAAGTATGATATAACCGTGTGCAAAATACGTAATAAGATCGTACATAGCATTTGGGAAATGATAATATTTTGGGAATATTTTAAAGTGCTTGAATAATGAATATTTGACTAATACTATTTTATAAATATTTTCTTTTTATTATAACAAAATATTGTACCATATGATTGCATAAAAATGTTGACTCAATATTTTTATACATTTTCCGTAAACATTTTTTTTTTTTTTTTTTCAAAATATATGATTAAAATGTTTTACTAATGTTTTGAGAATATAACTAAAATATTTCCTAATGGTTTACGCAACTTTAAAAAATATTTTGACAACTATATTATTTTTTATTTTTATGATGTGTGGGATTAGAGACCCAAACGATCTGGTTTGAAAAAGTCAGATAAAATAACTGCGAAATTAAAGATCAATGACAACGTAAATCGTTTGTCGACTTTGGTTTGCTTACGAAATATAGAGAAGTTCCGGATGTCAATTTTTAAAGTGTATCACACAGACACAGGCCGTAAAGCCGTTGTACTGCAATGTGTACATCATAAGTTCGTCGTACAGCGTGTGTAGAACTTCATCTAAAACACTACTGTCACTCGAGAAGTTTTGCGTTCCACATAATATTATACGTTCTCTTCAAGAACTTATAAATTCTAGCCACACATAATAATTATACCAGAGTTATATCTCTGAGCCATATTCGGTTGAACTACGTATCTGCATCGACCACGACTCTATAAGTACTCGTATAAGTTTCACGAGGAATAATTATTGCGTTTATGCGCAATACTACTGTTTCTGATCGTATTGTCGACTACTGTTTTAATCAGAGACCTATTACAGTGAAACTAATCGAAATATTTCGCAGAATTTCACGTTTGTATCGACAAACCGAATTTGGATTCAGACCGCATAGTGGTATTCTAAGCCCTCCTAAGCCAAAAGGCAGTAAGCAACAGTGTACCTAGTAGTTTTGAGAAAAATAACTTTATCTGAATAATCTTGTTATTTTTTGTCATATTATTAAAACAAAATAATATGTTAATGATTCTCAAATAAATTCTCCTGTAGAAGCAAATAACGCTCGTGGATAAACTCTAAGATACCTCTTAACATCTTAAAACGCACATACGTACTTTTAGCTTGGTGGTGTCAGACATTAATATTATTGTTTACAGATGGAAATTAATGCGGTGCGAGTCACTATGAGCACATTTATTAATAGCATAACCATGGAAATAATGTACAATAATATAATATAAACATGATCGATGGGCCTAACCATAATCACAGAATTAATTACAACCGGAATGCTAACAGAACGGCCTTCGAAGAACGTGGTTAACAGCGCATGTCTATAAATAATTATTATCTATGATAATATTATGATATCGTGTGATACGGCTAGAAAATTATCATCAATACTAAACGAAAATACAGTATAATATGAGCCAATACTAAGCCAAATTTCCGTACACTGTGGTGAGTTACTGCCTTTGTGCTTAGCATGTGTTTGATACTCCTTTTTTGCTTAGTATCATTCATATTATATTATACTTGTAAATACGTATAATATGTTTAACCACGTTTAGTATAAAATCTGTTGAATTACGGTATTTTTGCTAAGGAATCAAAAATTTCGCCTTAACATAACGAATTCTTTGATAAAATATACTCTATTTCAATTTTATTTTTTTTTTGCTTACTGCCCTTTGACTTAGGAGGGCAGTACTGTAGTATATAGGTTAGGTTAGGTTAGGTTAGACAAAGCTACTACATCGGGGATTTAACATATTTTCGTGCGATATTTAATTTATGCGGAATATTAAAGTTAAAAAAAATCGTGAATTATTTTATCTAAACGATTATAATCATAACTTGCAAGTGAACATTTTCAAAAGTTGGTTTATTGTATCAAATACAAACAAATAATGAATTTTTAATAGCTGATTGAGGGACCCAATTGATGAGTGATAGAGTAACCGATAATATATTACCATTTACATACCTAATTAATAACCATTAACAAAGTAATATTCATAAATCTTGGTTATCAATATTTCCTGTGCGTGATCAACAATAAATTCTAATCATCATAAACTACGTTTAAAAGAAAAAAAATATTAATTTCATTAAAATATTCCAAGAAGAGTAAAATTGAAAATTTTTTTAATGTTCCGATTGAAATACTTCAGTGAAATATTTGGAATTCAGATCAATAATTATTATTAAATCCAAATCTCGCAAGTAACACAATACTATTCGTCCCTGCGCTAAACAACCTCCAAATCACTCGTTTATGGGCGACTACATACCTAACTACGTAAGTTTTGAGGAGTGTTAAATAACTAATTTTATTATTAATGTTTAAGAAAAAAAACAAAATCACCGTGTTAAAAAACCATCGTATCTGATAATATATTTTTTCTGCTTAGGTATATTAGTTAAGCTCAATATGAAAGCACTAAAAGTTTTTGATCTTTCGTAATTTGTAAATTACATATAGGTAGCCAATTTAATATTTTAAAAATTGAATTATTAATCTTCTTTAAATATTCATATGGTTGTACACTCGTACACTCGTAAGTTTTAAAGTTTTGTCGTAAGGTGGGTGGAAGAGATTGGCAGGCGACATCGATGAGACATCCTGCTGTTGGTTAGATTACAAATAATTGCCCTCGAGACGCTTATTAAAATTATTGTTTTTTTTTTAAGAATAAACAACCTGTGAATCATACTATATTTGTTAGGTGACATTATATTTGACATTTATTTAACGTTAAATTAAATTGTAGATTTTCTTTCAGATTATTCTGTTGAAATCGAAAAATGGAAATTTAAACGGAATTATTTTTTAGGACGGGGTGAAAATATCTGGACAGAGTTTAATTGTAGTTTTATTTTTATATTGAGTATTGAACATAATGAATTGAGGTTTGATTTTTCCCACCAGGTATTCGCGTGAGATCATTCTGTGACCAATTCAAAGCAAATTATTACGACTTCTTTTCGGTTTCAACTTTAGTTTTTGGCGACAGTTCAGTCGAGTGCATTATTGCCATTCATTTGTCTAGTGAAACATTGTGCATCTCGAAGTCTTATAAATTAATTTGATATTTATCTAAAATGTATGTGTTCAGAGTGATTCACCACGCATGTTCACCACCATTTTTCCCTAAATAATAATAATAACCATATTTTAAAATTGATGGGATTTTTTTTCTACTTATATTGTGTATTGATAAAAACTTTTGTTTTCCACACATTGTGCGCTAAAGATACCAGGTCTACGAAAATGGGTTTGGAAGATATGGGAGTAAATGTTTTCATAATTTATAATAATATGAATCTGTCAATATTTAAAATTTATAAAATTGGTCTATGTACAATGAACACTAGATCCGATATTAAATCCATTTTATATTATTGTAAAACCATTTTTAAAGATACTTATCCATAACATAAATATTTTAATAGATAACTGTTAAACTATACCAATTATATGGAATTTCGATTTCGATAAATTCAAATTTTCAGAAAAATTATCCTCTTGATCATTTATTTGTATCAAAGAAGGGTGGTTATCATTTGAAAAACAGAAGTGTTCTAAGTAGTACAAAAAATTCTCAGAATTTCAAAATACGTTCATCAATTAATGTATTATTTAAAAATTCCAAAAATCATAATTTGAATGAGTACAATTGAGTACTATTCAGACCTTACAATAATAGTCACGACCCCAATCTTGGTAAACAAATTGGTGTATTTGGTGTTCGAATCATATAAATATCATATTATATTATACAACTCAGAAGAAAAGTATCCCTTAACATACAAATTATCAATTAAATAAATTAAAACAAGTAATATTATATAAGTAGGTTTATAGGTCGCAGTGACTTCGGGCATAGAACTCAACCACGTCCTATCCGAGTTCTCAGTAATACATTGCGATAGACTATTTAGCAAACGGCGTAACTACAAAACACCAAATTTTACAGTAGAGGAAAAAAACGTTTAATAAATTCCAATTAACTAATTTTGACCAAACAAATATTTGTTAGTATTACTTCATTAGTAGTTGGTATTTTAGAAGTAATATAATTAAATGTATGTAATAAATAACATTTTTTATGGACTTACGTCTGTTTCTTCTATAATAGTTACATTCTTGGAGATACGATCAATTCTAATTTTTCGACTTACGTCTGTTTCTTCTATAATAGTTACATTCTTGGAGATACGATCAATTCTAATTTTTTGGACTTACGTCTTTTTCTTCTAGAATTTCTATTTTTATAGTTAAGACAAATTTTATTTTATTGTTTTCAAAAATAATTTTGAGAACAATGTAAGTTAATTTATTTTAAAAATATTATAAATTATATTTATTACTTGATTTATTTTGACTTTGTATTTATTAAAAATAATTATTTAAGGTTTTACAACTTCTTAACCTAAATAACAACAAATTATAAATAATATTAATTATTAATCAATATTGATGAATAGTATTAATATTAATCATCACAGTATACAATATTTATAAATATAAAATAAATGTTATAAAATATAATAAGTTTTATAAAATAAAATTGAGTATCTGTTTTAATAATTAAGTAACTGTTTAAGTTCAACATTAGGTAGGAACTAATTCTTGGTATAGAATATAATATAAAATAAAAGTAAATAACCTTGATAAATAATAACAATATTATACAAATTAATTAATATTAGAAACTAAAAATAATAAACAAATAAAACATTTTTTCCTCTTTAAATAAAATGTCTAAGTAAAATTATAACAAATTAAAAATTATAAATCAATATCAATTGTTGTGCAAAATATCTTTTAATTTTTGGTATAGGAGATATAAAATAAAAGTAAATAACCTTGATAAATAATAACAATATTATACAAATTAATTAATATTAGAAACTAAAAATAATAAACAAATAAAACATTTTTTCCTCTTTAAATAAAATGTCTAAGTAAAATTATAACAAATTAAAAATTATAAATCATTATCAATTGTTGTGCAAAATAGCTTTACTCTTTAGGTAAATTATCAAAAAACGCATGATAGTCTTTTTCCATAGTTAATTTTAGTTGTTGAAGATGCTCAAATTTTTCTTTTTTTATCTTGAGTCTATCATTATGTAATTGAGGTAGATCATCAAATTTAACTGCAATGTGTTTGCTATTTTTAAGTTTAAGAGTACTCCAATCTTCTTCAGTAAATCTTAATTTATATTTGATTTGTCTATCAGGTTCATATTTTATAGCTTTTAAATTTGTTACAACAGGATCTCCTTTCTTATTTCCAGGTCGAATGGATTTACAGAAATTTAAGGAAGAGAATGACTTAAAAAAATCATGTGTTAAATATTCTACGGTATAAGGACTTTTTTTACAAGCTGATTTGCAAATTGAAATATAGTCTGCTGGTACATTTATTTTTCTGTTTCGTACTTTTCTTTCAATTGTAGAATGCATGCTATCGACTTCCATTTGTGTATGGCCACGTTGAAGGAACTTTTGTATTATAGTGACATTTGAGTTGATTGATAAGTTAAGTAATGCATTAGATAAAGTAGAATTTCTGTTTTGATATGTACAACCATCACTATATAGTATAATAGAATTCAAATTTCCAATATTTGAGTTTATAACATATTTTTGTAAAAAATAAATTATAATAGAACTAAACTCGTTGGAAGATAACCCACCTTCAGATTCATTCCATAGAAAACAGAACCCATTTTTTCTTTTTAAATCATAAACTGTAAAATTATGCACAATAAGTTTGGTTTTATAATAAAGCGACGAAACATTTGATTTTGGACATAAGAGGACAGATTGCAGATCCATAGTAAAGATTTCATTTTCTGACATTTTGTCCCTTTCTTTTTCCATCCTTGCCTCTTTTTTCATACTGTCATGTTTTTCTTTTTCTTCCTGGGATAAATTTCCTGTATCAAAGGCTGTGCAAATATCACAGGCATCTTTTTTAGGTTGAAACAATCCAATATTTTGTTCTTCTAAAGCTTTACAAAATACATAGCTGCTCATTGGTGTGGTATTATGGGTGGTACAATAATCATTACAATAAAAATTATACAATTCAGTTTTAGAAGTCCAGTTTGGTTCTAAGTATAATTTGGATGTATTTGCTCTACAATAATGGCTTTCTAATTTGGGCAAAGAGTTTAAAAATTTGTAAAGAAAACTTTTCTTCTCTGTTACAGTGGTTTTAGTACTTCGTTGATTATTTGAAATGTTTAAAGTGTCTTCTGTGGGGTTAAAATTACTATCAATATCATTATCAGAAATTGAATTATTGCTGTCTTTATGACTGAGAATTTTTAAACAAACTTTTTCACCAATTCCTAGTGTATTTAAAAATAGTACCTTACAAACTCTTACCCTATCATCAGCTGTTTGTAAATAGTATTGGATAGATGAATTTCTCCTTGAAGGAGTTACTGTACCTCTAAGTCTTAAAGTTGAAATTATTTTTGTATAGTTTTTAATGTATAGTTGTTTCTCATTTTTTGACAATTTCCAGAATTCTTCAAATATTTTCAACCGTTCCTCTTCTTTAACTTTTTTACATTTCAATTTAGTATTTTTTGAGCTTAGTTTACAGTTGCATACAAATTTCAAAACTTTTGCAGGTTTAGGTATATTGTATGACCATACACCATTCGTTTTTTTTTTACCATAATATTCTTTGCCATTCAATTTATTTTTTTTGTTTAAGTTATAACTCCAATTTTTTGGGTTAGATCTTTTTTTTCTTGTACGTACTGCTAACACATTGGACTCATCAGCATTTTCTAACCCAGTATTAACTTCTGAATTGTCTACAATAACATTACATCCTGATCCTATATTATGAGTAAAATTTTTGTTTTACTATACTAAACATAATAAGTACCTATCGATTAGAAGTTAGTTAAAAATTAATTTTAAAATTCAAACCTGAGGTTTCTGTACTCTCGGTAAAATCATTTTGATTTTCTATATTATTACTAAAACTTTCTGCAGAATCATTATTATTATTATTACTCATGTATTCATTTGAATTTTCAAATGCAAATGGAACCATAATATTATTATTTCCAATAACATCATCATTATTACTACCTACAGTAAAAAATAATATTATTTAAAAATCTAGTAGCTAATATACATACTTCAAACCAAAATTTAAACATAAAATGTATGCCATCAAACCTGAATCTAAACTACCAGTTTCTTGAACAGCTTCACTAGCAACAAACTCTACTATGTCATACTTATTTGAAGTATAAATTAACTGATCATCTTCATTTAAATTTTCTAACTGTTCACTAATATAAGTGTCAATATCGAAATTGTTTTCAACAGCTCTGTTATTTTGTTTGTTTTCATTTCTAATATTACCTAAACGAAAAATAAAAAGTACATACCTACCTATTTTGAATTGACACTACGTATTTATGGAATAAAATAAAACAAATTTCATATTTATATAATACAATTAAAGTTTTTTATTTTACACACTTGACTTTTTCCGAGTCAACTTTGGAGAACTTGGCATGATATTGTATGGTGCAGCAACACTTTTAGCCATTTCTAAAAGTTTTTTTGCTCTAGATGTCATCTTGTTCACGTTTTAGCCAACAGAATAAATTTAATGGTTTTAGCAACGATACATTTTAGATTTTTAACATAAATTTAAACAGAATGATGTTGTAAACTGATAATATGGAGATACGCCGGTTTCTATAGAAATTATATTATTTGTTTATCGGAGTTACGACTAATGCGTATAAATTATCACCGGTTTCATGGAAGAAAACACACTTAAATATTATGATTATGATACCATTCGACGCGCATTTTTTTTTTCTATTGAATGATATGAAAAAATGAAATTTGAATTTTTTGGAGTTACGCCGTTTGCTAAATAGGTTAGGTTAGGTTAAGCAAAGGAAATCGAGAGCTCTCATTGGCTGTATTACGTTCGGAATAACATAATAAAATTATCAATATTCAACGTTTTCAAAATTTTTCTTTTTTTCTTTAAACTTAATTATTTTGATTATTTTAAATTTTTATTTAATATGATATTATTTATTCAACATCGTTTAATTACGAAATTATCAAAGGCTATAATTAATATTCATAAAAAATGTGATGCGAAGTCTATGGAGGACATCAATGTGTGGGTTGCTGAATTTGATACACTAATTGCATTTGAACGCTCGTTCAAGTGCTCAAAAATGTGCAACGAATTGTGCGTTCGTAACTATTTAATATTCTATTTACTATTTAATGTACAAAAATATCCGCGAATACATCTAAATACTCACATGAGTGAATACAATTTTGTCATATAACATTTTTATATAGGTAAAAACGTTGACACAATATTTGATAAAGCAGTACATTAATCTTACATACATGGTATTAAATCAGGTAATCTACCTCCAGTGAATACCATAATATATATTACATGATTCTTCACTATGTTCCTTGCAAAAAATAGTTGGAACTTAGTAAATATTATAATATTTGTCTTCAACTACATTATTTTAAAACACAATATTTAACTTAACAGTTTTTATTCCAAATGCAGAGACACGTCGTGTGTACATTTTACTATTTAATAATTTAAATTACAAATCATAGACGAGAATGTTTTCCGTTACAGATGTTGAAAAACCAATCACAATTTATAATTACTATTACATTAAAAAAAAAAAAAAACACCCGTACGTCACTATCATTAAAAACGGTATTCATTGGTGTATCATTTTTGGTATGGTTTCTCTCCCATGTGAATTCGCCGGTGCTTAGTCAGATTTCCACTCCAAGTAAAATATTTTTCACATATGTCACACTGGTATGGCTTATCTGCCTTGTGAGTTCTTCTGTGAACCGTCAGTTGGCTATTTTGACAAGTGTGATAAGTGACATTTTCGTAATTGTTCGCAGGTGAACGACTATTGTGATTTCATATCACGCAGATTACATGCACTACAACAAACGCTCCGACCTCTAGCAGACTAAATATTTACTATGCACTTACAAAATGTGTACACAATATGTAGAAAGTTGTTAACAAGACAACCATGCAAAAAACTAATTTTTCCGAATTTCGCACTTATCACACTTGTGCGCTACGCCATCGATAATATCATTAATATAATATTTTTCACTGCTACATCCGTAAAAATAATTTTTTATATAAAATGTATCCCTTCGTTGAATACTCGTCTATAGCTTTACAACTATTGAATTATTATTAGAACATGATGTACAAAATTTAAGGGGACATGAGTATGACATTGGAGCTAACATGTCAGAAAAATACAAACATTTTCGAATTGACTTATAGACTTAATAAACGTTCTTTGGGAGCATTGCTAGAGTTCTGACTCTGGATTAAAAATGGCTCGGTACGGCTCTGGTCGTCGTAGTCGTCGTCGCAATTCAGCGTTACCAATGTTACCAACAATATTACCGTTCTTATAGAGTATTGTGTAAATACTCAATATTTAAAGCGATAAAAATTAGTGATGTCACAACAAAAACCCTTCGTAAACTACGTTTAAAAATGACTAAGTAAAAAAAAATACAAGATCTTTGAGCACTATAAAGCCGTGATATCGTGAATAAATGCTAAGTTTATTGAATTTATAAACTTATTTTGTTTCAATAATTTATCAATTACTTGGCGAGAAATTATTCAGAATAGTATATAAATATCAATAATAATAAGTTATACCTATTTCAATAATCATTCGCCATTTAATTATTTTGTTCATCAAACTTTGTTTCTTTTAAGAGATAATTCCTCGCCAAGTAAATAAATTATTGAAACAAAATAAGCTTACTTAAATTAAATATACTTAACATTTATTCATGATATCACATATTTATAATAGTGCTCAAAGATCTTATATATTTTTTTACTTGTCCATTTGTACACGTATAGTTTACGAAAAGGTTTTTTGTAGTGATATTATACGTATTATAGATAAACACATTTATATTTATTCAATCGAGTTTTTGTAGGCGTACCTATGTCACAAAAAATATAAGATGGCATGCGAATATGCGATAAACATAGATCATATTATTATGGATTGTCACTAAAAATCAAGCGTTTTCGCCGAGCTTGACATCATTCACAACGACTCGATGGTGAGAAGGTAAAATTGCGTAAGCAGCATTTTTTTTAGAAATCTACGTTTTTGCATATTGTCGCGGTGAACGGCACGATTATACACATCGATTAATCCAACCTAAACGTAGCTATCATATTTTTTTAATATTAAAAAATCGATGTTTTAACAAGTAGACGTAAACGGCATGAAATTGGAGGGAATGAAAAAATTGGGTGTAAACGTCAAATAAAAGACGTAAACGACATTCGAGGAAATCTGATAAAACGTATAAGCGTCATTGTTGACGGTCATATCAATTTATCGTTTTAAATTGCTATATCATAATTAATTAAAAATAAATAAGTAATAAATTGCAATACATCTATATATAGTTGTAATAAAACTTAAAAACTAAAGAATAAAAAAAAATTAGTATAACAATAGAACGAGTATTTTACTTAACTGACGTTGGTACCAGAACTTGATGCATTGTGTTATTAATTGTTATAATTAATAATCTTGGGTACAACAAAAATTTTCAAAAATAAATTGGAGCCAAGGTAAAAATTTGGCTGATATTTAGTTTTGATAATTTACTAAGTATGTACTGAAGTGTATTTGTATATTTTTATGATGATTTTATTAAATATGAACATTATTAATTCTAAAATAATTATTTTCACATAATAATGATTTTAAATCTTAAGCTTATATTTAAATTTTTTTTAAATACTTTTAGTATAGATATTAATTGAATTTAATCAAAAATATAAAAATAATAACAATATTAGACTTTGAAAACCAATGTTTTCAATAGGAAATCATTGGGTTGTATGAGCCAGGTTCATAAATACACAAATATATTATTATTATGAACAAAACATCGATAAAAAAACACTTGAAAACTCATTATGTCTCATATCAAGTCTCAAAACGATGTTCTGAGGTTGTAGCACACTCTATGTGAAAATATATGTTTTTCGCGGGTCTACCCAAAAATTTTGAAATTGGCCCGTACGCCCTTTTACCTTCTAACCATCGAATTACACTAAACCAATGAAACCTCGATGCTTTGAGAAATAATAATATTATAATTGTGTTTTACGTTTTACGTTTTCGTGTACATTAACGTTAGGCCTGAGTGTATTTTTCAATTTATTTATTTAACAACAGGCGTTACCCCAATAATTTACAGTAAACTAATAACAACGACGAGTTATAAAATACTCTCGGGGCTACACCCAACGTGCATATGAATGTATCTGATGGTCCGTAATTTTTTTTTTTAATAAATCTAGAAAACAAAAAATTACGATCAATTTTATATTTTTAATAACACAATAAAAAGTTAAACGTTTGGTAAAAATGGACTGACTTAGATACATTTTCTATACATGTTGATAAAAATTATACGTTCGATCGAAAATTTAATGCAAGGTTCATCATAAGTTTTTACTATAGCTATTCTAGTACATCAATGATACGTATTCGGGATTTTTTTTTTATATAATCTTTTAAAGTAACAATTTTGACAAAATTATTCAAAACATTTACAATTATTTTGTAGTTTAAAATATATTAGGTATATATTATACTATGGTATAATATATTATCCAATTGGTTTAACTAAAGCTTGCCAATTAAATGCACGGTTCCTCATAAGCAGTTCATACTGTTACCAAAAAATCACTCACAGACTTAGGATACTAATAGTAGGCATTTGTTTAGGTATTATCCATTATAACACACACAGAAATAAATAAAAACGTTTGTAAAAAATGATATAGGTATTATCACATACTATCGGTAGTTTATAACAGCTCTAGCTAAACAGGACTCGATATATTGGCTATTTCAATGCTCCTAGAATTCATAGACATGGGGACATGAAATCCAATAAGATTTTTAGGATGAACATTGAAAGTGAGATTTCTACAAAACATCGGTAGAGGGGCCTCACTATTGGTAACTTTATTTTTAATAAACTTGCAATTTTAAAATTTTCTTCTATGTTATTAGGTATGAACTACTATAAAAACGATTTAGACATTTACCAAGTATCAAATCCTAATTCTAATATTTTAAAATATATAGGTGGGAAATAATAAATAATAATTTATAATAAAAGAAACAATACCTATATATTATATTTATGTTATCTTGTAGATGCCTACTATAATTATAGAGAGGGTAGATAGAGTAAGTTTATGGACAGTCAATGCATGCTGAAAATTCAAATTTTAAAGAGACATATAAGTATAATGTGATTGTTTAAGCATACCCACAACCAATTTTCACGTTAACAGTACATTTATTTAAACTCTGTTTTTAGAATTTTTAAATGTGCCTACCTAGAGATCATACTAAAATTACGTGATATTTTTTGTAAGTAGGTACTACATACGGAACGTCTTATTGCCGTACATAATTCTATTTTGCAAACGAGAACCCATTGATTTACAGAAAACTATTTAGTGGATGATTTTTTTGAAAATGTTCATGCATTTTAATTAAAAATATAATGAGCAGTTTCTGAGTTGTTAAAATGTTAACACTAACGGTAATAATTCTTATAAATTAATTTACAAAAATGCGAACTATATTAATATGTAATATTAGAATTAGTAGATAGGCGTTGAAAAATTTGATCATTTTTACAAATTATTTATATTGATACAACAATAGTAATTATGGTAATAACTAACATTTTAAAATCATCTTAAGTTATTTATTATACTTCCAGCCGTAAGTCACCGTGAACCCGAACGTAACTTATCGCTAACCATTTTTTGTACGTTTAATTAATGACGTCCGACACGTAATATGAAATATTATGAATTTTTTTATATATACTTTACTCTGTCGGTAATTTGAGTGTATATCGTTAATAAATGTTTTCTTGGAACTCATAACCTCAAACAACTATATAGTCTTGTTTGTCTTCAATCATAGATTGAAATGACCGCAATATATTATCACGATTCCGAAAACATGACAAGTGTAACACCATTTCGTGTACAGGCTAACCACTCGCATGACATTAAATTAACTGTTGCATCAATTAGTGGTAAAAAAATATCACAATAACTCATAAAAAAAATGACCGGTAATTATAGTTACCGCAGACCTATAAAGGGTTTCAAAAATTTTTTTTTTTTTTTAATTCAGTGACAAAAATAATGTATATAATAATTCAAATCGTGAACCAAAAACCGACAGTGTTTTCGTTACAGATATTGAAAAACAAACGGATTAATAACTGATAATACATAAAAGAAACAGACGTACGTCAAAATCATTAAATCCGGACAGGGCGGTGTATCACGTTAGGTTTGGCTTCTCTCTAATGTGAATTCGTCGGTGTTTAGTCAGATTAGAACTCACAGCAAATGATTTTTCACATACGTCACACGGGTAAGGTTTCTCGCCCGTGTGCGTCCGCTTGTGAACCACCAGGTGGACATTTTGGCTGAACCATTTATCACATACGTCACACGGGTAATGCTTCTCTCCTGTGTGAGTCCGCTTGTGAACAGCCACTTGGCTACTATGACTGAATGATTTTTCGCATATGTCACATGGATAGGGCTTCTCGCCCGTGTGAGCCCGCTTGTGAACAGTCAGATTGTGACTTCGACTGAACCATTTATCGCATACGTCACACGGGTAGGGCTTCTCTCCCGTATGCGTCCGCTTGTGGACCGTCAGTTGGCCATTGTTTCCGAACCATTTGTCACATACGTCACATGGAAATGGTTTCTCTCCCGTGTGAGTTCTTTTGTGAACCGTCAGTTGGAAATTGTTACTGAACCATTTGTCACAAACGTCACACGGAAATGGTTTCTCTCCTGTGTGAGTTCTTTTGTGAACCGTCAGTTGGCTCTTTTGACAGAACCGTTTGTCACATACGTCACACGGATATGGCTTCTCTCCCGTGTGAGTCCGCTGATGTGCTTTCAGATGACCGTTCTGAATAAATGTTTTATCGCATACGTTACACGAATAATGTTTCTTGAGCTCACGATTCCTCTTACCAAATGTGAGTTTGTTCATTTTATGCTGTTAACTCCACGGAAAATGTCACAGTTATGACGTATATTTTCTATGGATATTCTAAATAATAGGTACACGATGAAATAAGTTATCAACGTTTTACCTCATTGTTTAATGTTATGACTTATAAAACCGAATTGAGTTTGTTTTGATCACCAGGGTATTCTAGTAATATGTGCACAGTCGATTAAAATGTATTGAAATCGTCAGGTTATCAAGCCAGCATTATTTATAATACCATTTAATTAATTAGATAAATAAACAATTAGACAGAAGTATATTTTAACTTTGACTGATATATCGAGTAACCATCTCCTTACAACAAGGTTTCAAATAAGTAAATGTTATTGATTCATAATTAATCATTCAAAAGACAAGCGTATGTTATAAAAATTAATTTATTTCTTTTGTGCTATTCCCTTTCTGATATCATCATAAATATATATCACATTTTAGAACAATTATTAAATTAAGTTAAATGAAAAATAACGAATAAAAAGGAAACCTATTTAAAATTATGATGAAAATCAAAATTATATTTTTATGAGGTGAAATATACCATACATTTATTGAAAACATTTGAAAAAAAATTGAAATGTCAGTAAACAACTCGAAACGAGTTAAAATATTTTGAAAATGCTGTCAAATATAGAAAATGATTAAATTAACATATAATGTACATTTCAAGAGTCAACTTCAGTTTTTCATCTTTCAGTGGTTCATCTTTTTTGAATTACAACAAAATAAAAAAAATCACTACACGAGAAATTTAGTGAATATCCAATATTGTAAAAATTTGATCTTCAAATGCTCATAAACATTTAATTTGACTTTCCGGAAGAGATTTTTTTTTAATTATTGTTGAAAAACGTATGAGGAATCTTGTATTAAATTTTTAATTCTTAGATTAAAAAAGAAAAATGTTTATGAATTTCAAACTTGAAATAATTTACACATTTTCGTGATTTTGTCAAAATTTTAACTTTAAATGCTTATAAAAACAACTTGTGACCATGTATTTTTAATATTTTCATCAACCATTTTATTAAAAAAATATTAGCCTTGTATTAGTTTTTCAAGCTTTTTGACTGAACAAATAAAATTTTATTGACATTTATAGAAAAAAGAAACTATACATTTAAAACAGAAAATGATCGTAAACAACACAATACAAGAAAAAATATTTTTAAACATTTTCTGTGTGTAGAAAATGCTAATTATAATGATTCAGTAAAAAACTCAAGTATGTACAGTAATTTTTTTTTGAGTTACACCAAAAACTAAAATCGATTTTGTCAAAAAATTCAGGCAAATACTGACCTAACCTATCGTTCATTATATGCTACTTTTAATATTATCATTTTAATATGGTTATTTTTTCTACCAATACACTTAATGTTCCTAATTATTACTGTTTGGGCCGCTGCCGATCCTACGAGTATGGTGGTTGTCGGCAACGACTCTCGATTGTATTGTGGAAAGGAGCAGGAAGGGTTACCCGAAATAGTGGTACTATAATTTTGCAAGACGGAAACACTTGTATTTCTTACAAAGGTTCATAGTATAATAATTAGTTTTTAATAGTGGGCGCCAAGATCTTAATCATTATGTACTAACAGATTTGCATATTAATACAAACAATAATAATAAGTGGCTCACGAACAGGTGTAGACATTATAATTCACACAAACAAAAATGACCTGTCTCGGTGACACCACACTTCCGACAACAAGACCTGAGGTCCTCCATGAAGTAACTCTAGATGGTATTTTTCAAATATCATCCTGGTTACTTTATGAGCAGCAGACAATAACACAGGGTGGTTGTGTTCATCAGCCATGTCTGAATTCTCGAGCCTTCCAACTTCAAGTTTTAAACCATAACACAGGAAGGGATTCAAGCTTGATATTACTTGGTACTTCGTGCCCCTTTTCTAGTGACAAGATCTTTTTGCTAAACCACTCGAATTGAATCTTTCTTAGAATCGTTCCCCTCGCTTCGTATAAGTCTGGTATTCTTAGAGATTGTGGGCCATTGATCATCTTACGCAGGTACCTCGAATATATCGTTAACCAAGTTACTCCTCGTAGCATATAATTCCATTCTGAGTAGTGTTTTAATAAACCGTTTATTGGGTTAGTCACTGCAAGTACTAGCTTCACGTCACGCACTTCAGGCAGCTCTTCATCCACATGGTTTATCGGATTTTTGATCCAATCCTTCTCATACTTTTCCAACCAGGCAAGTCCATTCCACCACAACCTTGTCACTAGTAGCTTATGTGGCCTTAAAAAGGTCTTGAAGGGATATCCACTGAGTCTTCCTGCTTCCCTATATGATTCCAGTGGTTGACATCCGTGACATCTAGGATTTGCGCTACTCGATTGGCAACATATGTTTTTACCCAGTTGCTTTGAATGTTCAACCACCCTAGTACTATAGTTAAATCCACCCATAGTTTGAACTGATGAGTATTGATTTGCCATGACTCAGAAACTCGTTGAGCCAGCTCAGCTAATAACAATTCACCGTTCAACTCAAGCCGTGGGATTGTGCTTCCCTTTAACGGGGCTACTTGTGTTTTTGAATATAGGAGCCTGGAATTCTATTTTTCGTCGCCGCTTTGGAAATTAATATAGATACAGACCCCATACGCTTCCTCGGGGGCGTTACAAAACTCATGTACATCTATGATATCGGTACGTCCGGGCAAAGCCTTTCTGGGACTGGATATTTCTCGTAATCACTCAAGCTTCTCATAAAATTTACCCCATCTTTGCTGAATGTCTACTGGAAACCATGTGTCCCAGTCTATCTTCATGGACCACAGCTATTGTAGGAATATTTTACCCTTCACTAGAACCGGTGACAGAAATCCGAGTGGGTCGAATATTCTGTTTAAGTCAGAAGTATACCTCTTTTCGCAATGCACCTTCCGTGGATATTGATACGATATAATATTGAAAATGGTCTGTGACTGGTTTCCACAGCACCCCCAGTGACTTGAATGTGTCATCGTCTCCTATATTTAATACAAACAAGGGATAGTCAACACGCTTGGACATGTTTCGCAGAACAAACTCGGAGTTGGAACACCATTTCCTTAACGACAACTTTGCTGAATCTAGCACTACGCTAACATCTCTTTATAATTGACAGCAATCATCCTCCGTATCAGCCCCCGTCATTATGTCGTCCATGTAAAAATCTTCTGGATCACTGTTGAAGCCATCGGGTATTTCTTCTGGTCACGTTTTGTGAGCGCTATAAGACAATAGTGTGGACAAAAATGAGGCAGGGGTCGTTCCATACGTGACTGTAGTAAGTTGATATGATGGAAGTAATTCTTCAGGGATGGATCTCCAGACAATTCTTCGTAGGTCCCAGTCTTCTCTTCCCACCTTTATTTGCCAAAGCATTTTTTTTTATATCGGGAGTTAAGACACATTGATATTTGCGGAAGCGAATGAGTATTGAAAATAAATCTTGCTGTACAGTTGGATCACATCTCAATACACCATTAAGTGATACAACAGATGCGCTCTTGGCTGAGACATAGAAAACTATTCGGACCTTTGTTGTCAATCTTTACCCCAGGAGTCTCCTTTTCCACTGGCCAGGGCCGCTAATGTTTGGTATTTGCCGTGAGAGGGCTAGGGCCGAGTTGGCCGCCTCCTTAGTCTCGGAGTGCTTCACAAAGGAGAGCAGCGAGTCCAGTATGACCTAGGCATATCAGTTGTTTACTCAATTGAATTGGGGTTCCTCCAATACTGAGGCGAGGCGGGTTGTAAGCTCACTTCCTTGTCAGCATCATGGCCTCAGTCTTGTGGTTAGCTAGTTGGAGCTCTCAGCTTGTCATCTATTGATCTATCTTCTCCAGGATAGGATTGACCTATTCCTCCAGTTCTTCTACGTCTTGGCCACTCAAACCACAGCTAGGTCATCTGGTTCAGCGGTGGCTGTTGTGGTGAACGGAAACGTTTGTGCGTCGCTCCCGGAAGTTATCCTTTTTTCTGTAGACAAATCTCATTATCTTTTGCTCCGCCGATACCAATCGATTTTCCTCGCGCTCCTGTGTCGATATGTGAAGATCGCGTCGAAACTGCCTGATTCTACGCTGATAAAAGTGCATTCTACCGCGACAAATGCGTTTTCGGCAACCGTATTACGTGTAAATCATTTTTTGTGTAAGAAGTGCGCGTTCAGCTGGTGTCAGTGTTGATTAAGCCTGACTAAAATAAACGGCACCCTACCAAAGGGTTCGGAGGATCGCGCGACATCCTCGGACCCTTAGGCGAAGAGAAAACTTGAACGCTAGTTCAAGCGCAACCGGGAGGTTTGGGCCGAAATACCTGCGGCACGTACACGCGCGGAGACTTGGAAGACGTGGCTCAAGGATACCTTCCCAGGGACACCTCGTCTGACAAGGTCCGACAAATAGCGGGTAACTAACTTAAAAACTTACGTACCCCCTATCTATTTACACGGCCACCCAAAGCCGCTTGGGCGAAAACGGAATTTCCGCAATTTTCATACATCTGCGATAAGGTAGACTCACCCGAGTAAGGTGTGGCATATCGCGACGAGCACAAGGTGTGCTTGCAACTTCCCGCAAGGTAGGCTCGAACGAGTAATCTTGTAACGCACTCTTGCGTGTGCGGGGAAAACTTAAGTCAGCCGCAGTGCAGACGCAAAGCGTCGTAGAGGGACGCCGCACGTCACTGTTTTTGTGATCTTCTGATCTCCGACGATTAGTTGCCTTTCTGATAACCAAGATCGGATCATGAGAACCAGGTTCTACGAAGTGTCCTTGTTCCTGAGGGTTTCATCAATAACCGGCCAATGGACGGAGTTGAAAGCGCTCTTTACATCCAGTGATACCAAGACGCGGAGTTCCTTCAGTCTCCAGATGCTGGACAGGAGTCCAGGTGTGTATCAAGCCTCTGAAGAAGAAACCTCTCTAGCAGCTTTCCCGGAGTGTCCAAGAGGCAAATGTGGTGGAAGCTAGAAGGAGCTTCAACTGATTTGCCAGGACCCTTGTGCAATAGGACCAGCTTGGCCTTTTTCCAAGTGGATGGAAAGTTGAGCG
The DNA here is from genome assembly GCF_005508785.2 of Acyrthosiphon pisum. Taxonomy (NCBI): domain Eukaryota; kingdom Metazoa; phylum Arthropoda; class Insecta; order Hemiptera; family Aphididae; genus Acyrthosiphon; species Acyrthosiphon pisum. Next base: position 123,873,604 of record NC_042493.1, read on the forward strand.
TCTTGATACACTCGTTGTAGATTTTCAGAGTGGCTCCGGGACGGGCGACGACGATCATCTTCAATATTTCGTTGGGTATGCCCGACGGGCCCCCCGCCTTGCCAGTAGACATTTTCTCAGTGGCCTTAGTCAGCTCATCTATGGTGAACTCAAGGACGACCCTGTTGAATATCAGCTCATCAGCATCAGGATCGAAGTTATCAAAGATGTTCCTAACCGCTGGGTCTAGCATAAGGTCCCAGTCGGTGACTGGGGCGGTGGGAAAGAGATGATCTCTGATCGCCTATTCACGCCCTAAGAACTGAGTCTAGAAAAGCCGTCGCCGAACTTTTTCATGACTCACTTGTAGGGCTGACCCCAGAGATTAATGTCAACTTGTGCACAAAGGTCCCTCCACCCTAGTTCCTTGGATTTTTGGATCTCTCTCCTTAGATATCTCCTTGCTGCTGAAAAGTTGTTCTTCACCTCAACAGCTCCTTCTGGTCCGTGCCTTCTGAAACGAGACTGGTTGGTACTGCGTAGGGAGAGGGCCACTGATCTGAGGTCCGCTATGTGATCGGTCCACCAGTACATTGGTCTCCTCCCCCCAAGATGTGGGGTCCTCAAGGGCATCGAAGAGTCGCAGGCTTCGAAGATGTAGTTGTCGAGTGACTTGGCTGCTCTAACTGTAGCATTTCCACCCTCACCGTCATGTCCCTGGGTGAGGGGTATCGAGGTGACGTGGTGGTGGAAAGCTTCGCGGTTGAGATTCTTGAGGGCCCATCCAGGGTGGAAACCTAGTGGTTCGTCGACGTGAGGCCATCCAGTTGCGGAGCCGCGCGCGGAGGATCATTCGAAAACGCAACATAAGCGTGGTCGCTTAGGTTAAGCTTGTCGAGGACCAACTATCCACAAACCTCCACTCCTCTTGAGAAGGTGACGTCGATGATGGAAGTGGGCTCTCCCCTAACGAAGGTAGATGTGTCGCCAACATTGGTGAGGATGAGGTCAAAGCTCACCGCAAGGTCTGAGAGAAGTTCACCTCTCGGGTTGTCCACCTGGGAGCCCCATTCCGGACCCAGAGTCGTTGTGGACAAATTCGTTTCCAGAGGTGGTGAATACGGGTCCTTTTTGGTCAAGGCTGTGGTGCATCCTTCTCCCAACTTATCCCCTTGCATATGGTTCGATCAGGATGAGGACATTGACGTTTTTCTGAGCAGCCATCTGGTATAGGAGCTGTTGAACGGCCTAGCACCAGTTCTAATTAACCTGTAAGAAGTTAATCATTGTAACGGTTGCTTGATCTCTAGGACTCGGCAGCACACCTAGCCTTGCAGGCAGCAGTGCCGGGTCTATGCGGCCTTCTCTTGTACCCCACACAGTCGCAGGCTACGCACTTCGTTGTTTCGGAGTAATCCTTTTCCTTGTGATCTTCGACCCGCACCTGTGACAGGAATCTTTCAAGTCCGGCCCCAAGAAGCTCCCTTGGGAGTGACCGAAATCGTGACACTTGAAACACCTGGTGGCTTCAGGGTGGTGAATTCTAAGTCTGCAGCTCGTCCATTCTACCCAAACTCTTCTAACTTTTGTTGGTTTTGCATCCCTAGGAACGCCTTTGCTACCTGCTTCCCGCTACCCACTACCTTTGCTACCCGCTGCCCGTTCTTCAACCTCCACACATAGAGGTGACCTTGATTTCATTGACTGCAGCCTCTACTAGCGTGTCACCATTGCTAGATGCTAGGAATACGCTTTTTAGTGCTGCAAGGGCGCCCTCAACAGTAAAGGTGAGCCCGAGATCGATGACCTTCGTGTCTACTAGGGCACCAAATGCTGCCACAGAGACTATGGCACCGCCTTTCTTTTCCTTGAGATTTCTTCAGTGGGGCGGCTGCCTCTTTGGACTTGCAGCTTTTGCCCAGGTCCACGACGACGTCACACCCTTTTGTTTTTTTCATCCCTGTGACCGTGGCTCCAAAGTAATTCGGGTTGACTCCTGACTCCTGAATGATCTTGACTGTTTCCTCGAATGAGGAGCCGGTCGGTACCTTGATGATGAGCGCAGCGTTCTTCATCGGAGGTAGTATCTTTGTAGCTGGCTTAGAGACTGGGAGGTGGGAGAAATCTGACTTGGAGGCCTTGTTGGTAGCCCTGGCGGCTATCCTCCCTACAACTTCAGTCTACTGATCGGGGGCCCTTAGGGCGGAGGCTCCTTGTATGCTCGTGTTGGTCTTGGCGGGTGTGAGCCCTGGTTGGGTAGCCTTGTGGCCTTCTTCTTCTTTAATTTGGCCTTTGAGGTAGCCATTGATATGGGATTGTCCTGGAGGTGGCTGCACGTGGGAAAGGGCGTTTCCTGTCCCACTGCCGCGTTTGTTGGAGCTTCAGTGGTGGCCAGAGGGCTATTTGGCCTGCAGGTCTGCGTTACTGAGGTTGGGGGAGGGGGTTTTCCTCCTGCGGTGGTGAATATTTGATAACTGAGTAAGGTATTGATTTACCACTGTGTGACGGGAAGTACGAGACCGTAACCTGGTGGTTTCTTAAACCCTTAGCCATGTATCGCAAGCTCGGCTCCCTCCCGCTTTAGTGACGAACCCGCATCACGTGTCGAGGGGTGCACTGGGCGCCTAGGCGCCAGGCAGTGGCCCAAGACTACCGCTTTTGCAAGGGTTCTGGTGAGTTTCGCGAGAACGTCGGCGTCGTCAGGTAACGACCCTGGTCGAGCACTTCTCTCCTAATAAGACGTTACTTCCACAACCTCCTCGGGGCCATCCACAAAAGTACCGGACGCGCGGCGGCCACGCGGGCCCAGGGACAACCAAGGACGCGCCTGACCGTCGGACGCGCGGTCCATACTTAATCAGAGTGCCGTTTGCACGACAGGGCTTATCTCTGATTCCCGAGGAACAAGATTTCGGAATTCCATATCCAGGTACTCACAATGACCTCTTTCCCGCTAGCACAAGTATCGGGGTAGGCTTTTCCGTCTGTCCGCGATACTGCCTTTAAATGAGCGGTACGGTTTTTCGAGCGGGTTACCGTTCCCGCACCGAGTGTTTCCCGGGGTTTTTACGGTGGCTGGCTGGTAGATAGCTGGTTAAGCGTTGCTGCTTGCACCTGGTCACTCGCATAACTGATGCGAGCTCTCGAACAAGTTTTGAGTGGTAATGAACTGGCGTGTGATTGGTGGTCCACGGGCGGGTTTTTAGTGTGGATCCCGCACGCGGTTGCATCGTTCCAATCCTTCCGTCCCATTACCGACTCAACGTCCTTATCGGTACGTCGCAGGTTCGCGGGGTTATTACGATGTTCGTCTTTACCCGGCTTACCCACTCGGATATATTCTCTCGTGCGGATTAGAAGGATTGTTCCACATTCTCCTCGGCCCCAGTAAGTTTTTACGGGGCCCCGCGACTGGAATTTTACTAATATCACCAGTGCGACTACCGAGTTAACCCTGCATCGGAGCCGCCTAGTGTGCCGTGTGCGAACACCTTAAGCACTTGGAACACGACCTCGGTGCTTGTCATGAACTCTAAATCGCATGGCCAGTCCACACCGGCTGCTTGCACTGCGCGAATAAGTGTTTGTCTGTTTTTATTCACAAGTGGGCATTCAATCAGCAGATGCTCTGCAATGCCGTCTGGGGCACCGCATTGGCAAGCCGCATCACCTTTAAGGTTAAACTGATGGAGCTTGGAGTTGAACCTTCCGTGGCCCGACATCAGCTGGGCCGTGAAGTGATCTATTTTACACCACCCACGAGCCATCCGACGTCGGACGTTCGGGAACCACTTTGCAGTCCATCTCCCTTTTTTGGAAGGTTCCCACTTGCTTTGCCAGATGTCCAGAATATTGTTTTCGTATTGAACCTTTCTCGCCTCGGCGATTGTCGCCGTCATAGCGCCTTTCCTTACCGCGATCCTATTCTTTTCGATTTTGGCTATTCGTAATATTTCCAAGTCGAGAGGCGGTACTCCGGCCAAGACTTGCAGCGCCATTGTCGAGGTGGTTTTATACGCACCTGTGATTGCCCTCATGGGGTCTCTTTGGGCTGTGTTTGCCCTTCCCCGGTGGTGCCCGTCAGTCATACACTTCGGGGCCCACACCGATGCCGCGTACGTCATTTGCGGGATGAACACTGTCTTGTACAGGTTCTTAGTGATATCCTTATTGAGACCCCACTGAGTTTTGGCTACACCCGTCAGGCGGCTGAACAGCGCTGCAGAGTTGATGGCTTTTTCCCTAAGGTGTTCGCTAAATTTGTCTTTGATATCAAACGTAACGCCGAGGTATTTCGCCCCGATCGTTGCTTTGATATTAGCGTCTCCAAGTCGCAAATCCAGGAATGGCCGCGAGAGTTTACCTTTTAGCCAGTGGGTTTGCGACTTGGTCGCGGAGAAGGTAAGTTTTCGCTGGTTCGCCCAGAGCGAAGCTCTTCTGAGTAGTTCGTTACCACGACTCTCCAGCTCAGCGCGGGTGTTACCAGAGATAAGTAATGCTAGGTCGTCTGCATACGCAACTAGCTCAGTACCTGCAGGCGGATCTGGTGACAGCAATGGATTCACGGCCTGTTTCCAGAGGTCAGGTCCATATTGCGACCCTTGCGGACAACCTTTCGTCAAGGTTTTCGTCACAGTACGGTCGCCAATTTGCATCACAGCCTGGCGGCCGTCCAGGTAACTTTTCGTCAGTTCAATCAGCCCGCTGCGGCAACCGGAGTCCCGCATGTCCACAACTAATTGGCCCACCAAAGGCAGTCAAAGGCGCCCGAAATGTCCAGAAAGACGGCTATCACGCGCCTCTCCTGCCTGTTTTTCGCCCAGTCTAATGCGTGGTGCATAGCGTCAACCGTCGAGAGGTTTTTAGTAAATCCATACTGTCTTTCAGACATGAGAAGGTCCGTGTCAGCTCGGACTCTGCTCACGATAACGTGTTTCAGAGCTTTTGACACTACCGGGAGAAGACTTATCGGCCTGTAGGATTTCGCTTCAGTAGCGTCCTTTTCGGCCGACTTAAGGATCACAACCAGTCTCGCTAGTTTCCAGGCGTTTGGAAACTTTTTAGTCCTGAGACAGTTGTTGAACACGTGGGTTACGTGTTCTGCGATGACTGGCCATGCTTGGCGGAGGATTTTCGCCGTGATCCCGTCAGCCCCGGGGGCCTTCTTGGGGTCCATTCGCCAGATGGCCCTTTTCACCTCATCGACGTTACACAGATCAATGGGTCCGTTCTCACCCATCTCGGGATCGAAGGACCCAACTCTGACGCCCGTTTCCTCCCTGATAGCTTGTTGGGTTTCACTTTCACCATCGGACGTGTCTCCCGGGACCAGGATTTCCAAAAGTCTCTCTCCGGTCTCCTCAAGAGAGTCGTCGGTGAAAGTACCATCGGCTCTACGGATCGACGATGGGAGATTCTGAGACGGCTTTACGCCTCCGGACTTGAGCCACTTGTAGACGGGGCCCCAGGGTTTTTCATTTCCCGTTTCGGAAATGAATGTCCTCCAGGCGTCCCGTCTTGCTCTGAAGCAATTCTGTCTGAACTTTTGCTTTCTGTGCTCGTATGAGTTCCGGATCGCTCGCTTGCTAAAGGCGTTCTTAGCGTTTCTCAGTCTCGTTTTCCATCGTCTCAGAGCACTCAGTTCTCTGTCCAGGCTAAGGTCCCACCAAGGAGGGGGCGTGAGCCGTCTTATTCTCGCTTTGTTCATGCAAGACTCACAGGATGCCGTTAACGCATCTGTGAGTGCGGACGCGCTAGCATCGACGTCCGGGCATCTCAGATTCGCCGATCTCGCTTCGATCTGTTCACTTAAGGTCTTACTGAATTCGGACCAATTCGTCTTGCTCCAATCGTATTTTACGAAAGGACCCGCACTGTCAGCTGGGCGCACGCTGTTCTGCACTATGTGGAAACAAATTACCGCGTGGTCGCTCGACGTTAGGTCGTGAGCCGCGTTCCAATTTTCCACCGCAACTCCGCTAGAAGCCAGGGTGATGTCCAGGCACGCGGACCCCCGGTTCCTGAACGTCGGGGGGAAACCGGCTTTGTTGTGGACCGTGAGGTTTTTCCGACTCAAGAGGTCCACGACTATTTCACCGCGGACGTCCGTGAAACGGTCGTGCCAAACAGTTGACCTTGCGTTCACGTCCGCGCAGATAAGCACCCCGCCGCTAATCGCATCCAGAACGGATTCGAGAGCATCGGCCTGAATCTCAGTTGGTTCCGAAAATTGAAAGTACGTTGATATCAACGTTAAGCGGATTGTACCAACTGTAAGTACGGCCACTGCAATATGGGGAGTACTGAGCTGCTGCAAACTCAGAATCCCGACCGCGGGGTTTTTGATAACGATGGCTGCTTTAGGCTTTGCGCTGTTCGCTATCACCCTGTACGGGCGTCTGTCGAACAGATAGACGCCTTTGCGGTCGAGGGCTGGTTCTTGTATCAAGCAGACGTCCACGCCATTATTCGTTAATAGACCTTCGATTTCATGCATGACGCTTCGCGATCTTGCAGCGTTAATCTGTAGTACTTTAATTAACGTCCTTGGCACGCTTCCGGCTATTTCGGCAAGACTGCCGGGCTTAGAGTCGATTATGCTGTCGACTGCCTCGGCCGTTCCTTGCATGGAGTCGGTCTCAACTCGAGCTGGTGCGCCGGGGCTACACAAAGGTTCGCTTACTTGCAATTTCCTGTTATTAGAGACTGTCTCGTCCTGGGGGCGATCGGCCCCCGACTGTTTTCGCCGCCTTTTCCAGAATCTAGAGTGAGCTGGGTCGCAGCTAGTGGCTGGGGGCGACACGGTGTCCACTGCAGGAACAGGGACAGCGTTCCGCCCGGGCAGGCCATCATTCGACGGGCCGCTCAGCACCGTCCGAGTTCTCATGAACTCATCAAGCGACGAGGCCCCGGAATCCGAGTCCCCGCCTTTCAGACCTCGGTCTGTCGGGGTGTGTACCTTTTTCTTGATTTAAGTTCATGAGTAGTCTAAGAATAAAACCGGGGTCAACCAATCCCCGGAGTCCACCATTAACCGGGTGGTCGGCCCTAGGATACGCCCTTCGGGAGGCGCCGAGATTGTAGCGGATTCAAGAGTTGATTCAGTGGCGTGCGGGTGTCTTATGTCCCGCAGGCCCCCCACCCTGTCTACCGACAGGGTGCGCCAGCCGGGGTCTCAGAGCCGCCGGCCTAGTTTTTGGCCGCCCAACGCCGAACCCCTGGGCGACCGTGATGTGGGCGCCCATGCGTATCGGGCATGTGCGGACGCCCACATTGTCACGGTCTTAACCGAGTAGGAATTCTAGTATTTTACTAGGTTCGCTGCTCTCGTTAGCGTAACCTGTGGTTCATAGGAATGATTCGCGCATGACTGTCGGTATGAGCTTTTTAGCCGTTGGCCCACGTCTGTGCCGAAATATCAGCCCATATTTCCTCCCACAGGCGACTAGGCGATTTTTGGTCCCGAGGGCCTGGAGTCTCAGTTAATATTAGGCTCCGTCAAGGTTCCCGGCGTCTCGCTTCGGCGCGGTCGGTCACAGGGACGGGAGGCCCATCGCGCGTGCCAATGTGCCGACCCGCGTTTTCTGCAAGTCCGGGATCGTTTCCGCGGGTCGTTCCCATCTCGAAACGTTTTCCGGTCCAGCGGTTTTCCGTCAAGTACCCTTATCTACGGATCGAGGGTACTTTCAGTCCGTCTCCTACCGGACGTTCGGGGTCAGTGATACTAGGTCCATCAAACCTTGCGGCGAGACCCTCCGTATTTCGTGGCTTGCCGTCCCGAGGGGGAACGAATCGTTTTTGTGTGCCCTTCCCACGAGGATGCTTCCACTGCCTTGTGACGATCGCTCTACGGATGAGAAGGAACCCGGACAGTTGTCGTCAACCCTGCAGAGGTGAGCCAGGCCGGTCCAGTCAAACCTCCTGTTTTCTTCCTCGCCTGCCTGCCACCACCCGTAGGCATTCGTCCGCCCAGCTCGGATAGTATACCTCGTGGTATAACTTTTTCTGCCGCTTAATGTCCCCCGCGACTTTCAAATGCCTCGTTCTCGACGTCCATGCTTATTCAAGTGCTTTAGCTTCCACATTTGGCCGTTTTCCAGTACACCATAGGTTGCGACAGTGCATTTCGCTAGCTAGGTGTAGAACGTGCGCGCGGCCGACGATGTGTTTCACCGTACGCGTGTACCATGTGGCATTAAAGACTTATCGTTCTACAGATTGTGTTTGGCCGCGTGTTATGTCAGCTGTAGTGCGTTCGATTTATTTGGGAATTAGGCCCCGGAGCGGTGACAAGGCTTTTCGCCTCGAATCGCAAGTCATAATTCTATCCGCCCTAAAGTCGTTCGGGCGGTTTTCGGCATCCCCTTATCGCCTCTGTCCGAGACGCAATCCCGTGATGTCCGTCCTTCGAGAGCGAGTCACAACTTCGCTGTCGAGCACGGACATTCGTTTTCGGGCGTTACTCGCTTACCCTCAGCCGAGTTCCACCGCCCGCCGACTACAGCCGCACGGTCTTCCGGTGTACAAATACGTCATATTAGGCGCCCGTGGCGGAACTGCCGGTCGACTCGACCGCAATTGCCGTCATCTGAATCTCTCCTCGGCTATCTCCCGGGGCTTCAACGAATAAATTCAATATTGTGAGGACATGAGGGCCTCCGTACCGCTGCAGGCGGCGGCCAAGTTTTCCCGGCCGAAGCACGGCAGCGCGTCCGGGCATCGGTTTCGCCCGCCCTGATGGCCACCGTAACGACGAGCCCTCAACTGCAATTGAGGCCACTAAATAATTCGTATCTCCTCCAAGGCTACAGAAATTCCGTATCTCCTCAGAGGCCACTGTAAACTATCCGTCACTCCTCAAAGAGAGCGCAATGCTTTTAACCGATTTATGCAAGCCGTACAAGTGGAAAGTCAACGACCAGGGCCCGGTATCGCGGTGCGCGTGCTTTTTGACTCCCGCGGTTTTTCGGGGGTCTGTCGAGTACTTTTTAATAATAACACTCAGTCAGCTGGGCCTGGTCTGAGTGTGTTCGAGATTACCGGGTGTTAGCCACACGCTAACTGCCGTCGACAACGGGCGTGGGCTACCCGGCGAGTATTCGGTACGTCCGGGGATCGACATTCAACCTTGCGGATGGACTCCCCTCGGAGTCTGCGTTCAAGATAAGTATTTCTCTAATTCATCGAGCGTCTGCACCTCGGCTCGCCCGGGCTGCAATTCAAATCTCGGAACCTAGGTTCTACACCGCCCTATGAGCGTCAACGTTTGAAGCGACCGGTCTTCTTTAGCTTGGGTTCCGTGCGGGGTGCCCTCGAGATGTTTGAACATCAAACCGAGCCTCTGGGTGGTTGCGGTGTACATTGCTTTGAGGTCAGCATCGTCTTGGGCGTCAGCTTCTTCGTCGGCATTGTTTCTTTTTCTGCTTGTGAACGGTGCAGGTGTCTTCTAAAGGTAGTGCCCGGCCCTGAACCTGTCGACGATGACTTTGTTTCCATCTGCTGTTTTATATACCTGCCCTATGATGTAGAGCCGGCCATCTGCCTTTGACTTGACGACTTGGAGTTCGGGAGGTGGAACGACCATGGGGTCTGAATTAGCGGGGCTGTGTGGAGCGACTGCTGGGCGTGTGCAAGATTATTAAGGAGCTGCATTGTAGCTGGCCACATGAGCCATGACTGAGAATTGAATTCAAGCGACGCAGTAATTGGGTTACCGCGCCGTACGCCACAGCGCTGGTTGGTCTGATAGGCGGACCGCCGCCGCCAGGAGTCGCAATAGCATAATATTGAATTAAGATTGATACTCACCCGATTTGGCCGACCAGTGGATGAAGTTTCCCTGTAAAGGTTTTCCTGCGCGGTCAAGTCACGGTAAATGCTTAGTAAGATTTTCGAAAAAAAAAAGAAAAATGATTTCCGAATTTTTGTCTGATCTGTGGGGGGGGGGGGCTGTTACCAATTGTTTCGTGCGAACAACACGAATTCTAAAAGCCTACGGCCTAAGCCGTAAGGCTCGCTAAAGTCGAGTAATCACGAAGATCAGATCGACCGTAGTAGCGGGCGGCAGCGTTAGTATAACGGACGGCAGTGATAAATCAAACGGCGGCCATATAAACGAACTGGTTGTGTACACGAGCGCGGCACGCGACGCCGTCGTTTATTTCAAAAAATTAACACGTCAGACCTCGCGTAAGTCGGACTGATATTCGCGCGGGATATACCAAAATAACCACGAGAGTCGTAGAAGGCTTTTGGCCCAAACCGCGCAAAAATCGGACAACTTTTCCCTTAGCACTGAGCGAAAAATTACAGAGCATCACAGATGCGTGTGCTGGAGATGCGTGTGAGATTATTGTGGCCTAAACATTTTATATTCACACGCGTATATCACGTCTAGTAATGTTTTGGAAAAATCAATGGTTTCCTTAAATTTTTCAGACCGAGGAATGGCAATGTATATTTGTATCGATATTGGTATGGTTTTTCTGTTTGCGTTTCACAGTCAAAAAATATGTTTTTAGACATCAGTTATCAAGTAAATGGTCCTAAATGTGTTCGAATGTGTAAGACGATTCCCGCACAACGTCAAAACGAAAAATATTTTTGGCACAATTTCAACGCCAAATAACCAGGTGAGCGTGCTTAAAAAATCACTCGTTACAATGATATCATATATGTATACGTCGTAACTACATTGTGAAATGGAACTTTTCATGAAAAGATGACCATTTCATGAAATGGAAACGGGTGTTTTACGCTTCTTGAAATTCAAAAATATTTCACAAAATGGTCACTTTTTCATGAAGCGGTCACTCCAATTTAACATCGTGTAATTGTTTTCACAATCTGGTCTTTCACTTTTTGTACTGAAATACAACATTTATCGCATACGTCTATAGTTTGGTTAAATCCATTAACCACGTGCCGATATCATAATAATTACAAAATCAGTCCATAACGACTAATAAGTAGTATGTAGTATGTAAAATGGGTACATTGTTAATGGCTCAATGTTATACATTGACAAAAGGTATAAGTATAAATTCCTGGGTTCTTAAATATTATTGTTGATTATTATTAATAAAGCTTGATAAAGCTTTCGGAATCACAAATAGATTTGACTGATTTTGTAAATTTCCTAGCCTCGTGTTTTCGTCATATATGGTACATTCATAAATCATAGGTAACTTATTTTAAGAACCCTTGCTAATCCCAATACAAGAACTATAATTATTTAATTTGTGTTCTAATAAATGTTCTAATAAATAAAAAAATGATTATAATGTGAACAATGTATTATTATGATATAAATAGTTATAGATATACTATGTATAGGTAATAATATAAATTAAATTTAGATAAAATTACTTATATTTATCTTTATAATAATTTATTATAACCTATACCTATTACCTATATGGTATTGTAGAAGTCATAGATAAGTATACTTAATAAATACATTAAATAATAATTACAGATATAGGTTATTAAACTTGACGTGTGCAATGAATTTTGTATTCCAGTACACAAAGTGAACGACCAGATTGTGAAATAAATTACACGATGTAAAATTGGAGTGACCACTTCATGAAAAAGTGACAATTTTGTGAAATTATTTTCGAATTTCATGAAATGTTTATCGTTTCATGAAATTATCGATTTCACGATTTTGCTACGACATATCTATTACGTATGTAAGTACCAAATAAACATATAATAAATTAGTGAATAATAATAATAATAATAGTTCATTGGTCTGATGTAATTTGCGTCGTCAACTGGCATACAATTGGTGTTAATTTAGGAGCATGTTTACCTACGTGATATTTATTTTCTGTCCAGAGATTGACCAGTGATTTTGCACTTAAAAATTATAAGATATACTTGCGTTAAAATTAGCCCATGAAATGTAAAATACTCATTAAAATATAAACTGTTTTCTATTCTTAAAATCTATCAAAAACTATTTCTTTATATCAGTACCTATAAACCCTATCCAGAATAAGAACGCACCAGATTTACATAGCAAAACCGCGGTTATTCCCGTGGCAGTTTTGTGCGTTTATATTCTGGATAAAGTATACCTATATCATGTTGAAATTATTGGACTCCCCCCCCCCCCCACAGAAAAAAATTGAAAATACGCCACTGATGATAATATGTTCTAGTGAAAGTTAACAGCAGCTGTCGGTGGTTTGGATTTGGAAAAAAAAAACGTAAACGCAGACGTAGGGGGGTGCCTATAATTATTATAATTTACCTTATACTTACCGAAATATCGGTAGATCGGTATAAATTTTCGGCGACTGGAGGTGTAATTTTTTTCGGGACCGGCCGCGGAGGCGCGTCAGTGCTTAATATATTACCTTATTCTATTCGAAAACCCTCTGGACGATAATATATACGTATATATTTTCTCGGATCGGGAATGAAAACGCTGTCGTGATGGATTTCACTGTACCTGCCTACCTTTACATTTATAATACACCGAACGGCGCTCGCACGAGACTTGATTTTTATTACTGACAGTGTACGATCCATTTGGCAGGCCCTGTGCCCGCCTAAATACGTGTTTCGGAATTTAGGGACGTCCCAGGCGTATCCCTATTCCGTGTTTATATATATATATACACACTGCGATTCTGCAACGTATTATAGGTGTATACATTACAGTCGAGTGCAGAAGAGTAGACATTACGCCCGTACAATACCCTCGCCGTTTCAATAGACGCGTTTTCTATTCGAAATTAATGTAGGTACTCCTCGGAGATGCGCTCGGCAGCGGCGAATGCAAATTATTCATAAAGGGATCGAACATTGTTCGCGGAGTATCAGTGCCTTCCGAAAGCTCCGAAAACGGCGACCGGAGGAGTGGTTTTCTCGACGGCGGCATTCATACAAACGCGGCGAACACTAAGCCCTGCCCATGAAGTATTATTGTTACGATATTAGGGTCCGGCGAGTGTTGATGACTTTTTGATCGTTTTTTTGGAACATCGCAGACGACAATTTCCCAGGTCAACAAAACGTGTACGTGATAACATACGGATCTACATATAATTATAACTAATTCTGATTTCGAATTTTGTCTTTTTTTTGTTTTGTTTATTAAGGTAGGTGGTATTTTTTTGACTATAGTTTACAGGTAATTTTTTTGAGTCTTTGAGCATTTTTTTTGCTAACAATATTTTGCGAAAAATTACAAGTTAAATATTTGTCCTTATTATATTTTCCACGAGTAACCACGAGTTTATTATTTTTTATATTTACGATACCTAACAAGGTATCCGTATCTTAGCCATATAAAAATTTTGTTTTCACAACTATTAGTTTAGCTACTAGGAACCTACTCGTACTACACATACGTAACCACGTTTTACTTAAATGTTATTATTTATTTCGTAATATACAACAATATGCATATAAGGATACATAACAACATATAGTCACATGCAAAGGTGGGCGTTGACTAGTTAAAAAGTTAAAGTTGAGTTACAGAGTTAATTTTTATTTGACTTTTTAACTTGACTAGTTGGTTAATTTTCCAATCAACTTATGAACTTAAATTGTTTAACTGACAGTTGAAATAGCTTAGCTTTCCTCAGTTTATTTAAAAATAATCCACATCGAGTTAAACATTTTTAAAATTTTTCATAATATGTATAGTCTTATACACAAATATTAATACTAAAATAAAAATAAAAATAATACAATACTAGAACAATACAAACATATCTGTTATTTTTAATAAATATATGTTATAATTTATTATAATATTATGATATTATATACGCATAATATTCTTATATGACCTTAAATTTCTATTTAATATAAAACAAATAATATTTGTTAAATTATTTATTGTGATGTGTAGGTATTTAAATATTTAACAATTATTTAAAGTAAAATAGATATAGACACTGTACATTGCGATGAAAGTTCAATACAATTGTTTATTATAGTAATTTAGGAAATTAGAAAGAACGCAATCAATCTTTATGTGATCCACATACTAATTAAAGAAAGTATACTAACTTTTTTTAAACCGAGTTAAGTTAATATTTTCTCCATATTAACTTTAAACTTATATAGTTAAATGTATGATTTGTTAACTGTTAATTGTTAACTTATCGATCTTGGGTCCTCTATACTTAACTTAGCTTCAATTAATTATTTTCATTCACTTGCCCACCTTTGGTCACATGGATATGATAGTATATTTTTTTATATTTTTATTGTTAATATTATATGATGTATAACCGAGAAAGGTAAACATATACCTACAAATAACCATCATCAAATCGTGGTTCCTAATAGGTCAAAAATAAAACATGATAATATTATGATATAATATGATAAAAATAAAATAAAAAGCAAATTTAATGAAAACGGTTAAAACCATTATTAACTATTAACCGAAATTAGATTTAAAAAAAAAAACAGAAATTTTATATTTTTGATAGGTGAAACCCAAACCTTACCCAATACAATTATAAAGGTTTTAGTCCCTGTGCGGAACGCAATCTAAAGACAGAAAAATAGGCACAATTCGGAACAAAACTTGATGGTGTGGATCCGAAATATCTATAACATAATACATGCATATTAAACCACCACCCAATACACATGTTGGGAAACCCTCACAACTACCATCGTTGCAAATTTAATTATGATTGAAAAATTATTAATGTATAAGAACATTTAGCTTTGGTTGGATTAGAATACATTTTTAATAACATTTCACGGGTATTTAGAATTGTATTTTTCTCTTAAACTCTTCAGATTTCTTAAAATAATAATTTTAATATCTGGATATTATGGGTACGTATTATTATCGAGCATTATTATCGCATTATCCGATATCGATTTAATTTTAGAATTTTTTAATGTGTATGTAATTTCCGTACTTACGGTGGAAAAGAAAATAGCCGTTTATGATTATGAATGTCACAAAACATTTATAAATGTCTCGTGTGCATTTCAGAGAGTTTGCCCGTCCAGCCGCCTCCTAATCAGGCTTATATCCATCATCCACGCAATGTCTAAAACCGTTCGATGAATAGTTATTATATCGTGGAATTCATTATCTGAAATTTAAACTGAGTACCTTAGACGAAAAAAGTAAAGAGCTTACTGAATAATATATAGAGATAAAATTTAGCAAAATTGTATCATATTAAATGATTATTTTTATAAGTTTCAAAATGTTCTTACGGTAAGACGTTTTAAAATGTAATACTTTTTCAGAAAATCAGCGGTTACTCTCAAATCAATCGTTTTGTATAATGTCAACTGTACCGGTGAAAATTTTAAAATTAGGACATTTATTTTTTATTCGTATATTACCTTAGTATACCCAGGGATGGGCAAGATACTCAAAAATCAGTATCGAGATACTAGATACTAGATACCTGGATTTGGGAGTATCGAGATACTAGATACTCGATACTTGGCTCTAGAGTATCGCGATACTAGATACTCGATACTTAGCTTTGGAATATCGCGATACAGATACTCGATACTC
>NC_042493.1:123890366-123910119 GCF_005508785.2 Acyrthosiphon pisum
ACTCGATACATTGACTAAAAATGTATCGCGATACAAGATACTCGATACTTCACATAATTGTATCGAGATACAAGATACAAGATACAATTGTATCTAAGATACGTATCTTAGATACTTGTATCGAAGATACTGCCCAACCCTGAGTATACCTACCAGTATCATAGTGTATATTATGGTGAACCTTGCAGTACCTTAAATTTTCGGAAATCGAACACAGGCGACAGGGGTATAAGGCTACTGGTATATTGTGGCACATTTTTAAATGGCTTGATAGTCTTAGAAAACCACATCAATACAAAAATTATTTTAGAGTAAATGAATATTTAAAGTCATGTTATGTCGATCCTGGTACATGCAGACATGGTGATGTAATTTTTTTCCAACGAGTTCCGAGTGGAACGGACACATTTTGTACTTGGGCTAGGGATTTTTCAAAAACTACAGAGATTACTCTGGTAAATAATTTTATTTAGTTCAACATAACATGGCTATAATAGTAGCACACTTTAAATTTAACACTAAGTACTGTTTATATTCTAAGTCCAAAATAGACAATAGGTGTGTATGAACTTTTCATTAATTATCAATGTTTTAATAATACTATCTAGGTATGTTATGGTTATTTAATATTTTGCTATATATTTTAACATATTCTGCTTTAAAAGACCAAATTCATTGATGTACAAATTCGACAAATTTTTTTTTACTTTTATAACAGACAACTTAATGGCAGAATGGTTACTAATGTTACCTTTTGTTTCATAAATATAATTTTAAATGATTGTATTTAGTACTGGGTGGAAGAATTTGATTGAATGTAAGTTTTAGCGACTATTTAGGGCCTACGTTTCTTTATTTCCGTGCACTAATTGTTAATACTTAGTATTTAATAAATTCAATAAAATATTTATTCTTTTTTTACAAACCACAAAATATATTTTTTTGAAATTATAAAAAAACCGGCCAAGTGCGAGTCGGTCTCGCGCACGAAGAGTTCCGTACCATCATCAGCTATAAACATGTCGGCAACACTGCTCATATTATATATTTTAGGATTTTTAGTATTTGCTGTTATAGCGGCTACAGAAATATATAATCTGTGAAAATTTCAAATTTCTAACTTCCGTGGTTTATGAGATACAGCCTGGTGACAGGCGGACAGACGGACAGCGGAGCCTTAGTAATAGGGTCGCGTTTTATTGTACGGAACCCTAAAAAAAATTATCAATATTTAAAAGTAATAATCGATAAAGTAAACGCTTTGACTAAGTATTGTAAAAATAACTTATCGTGTTGTTATGTTACGTTTTGCCATGGATGTGATGGACCATAATATTTAGAGGGGATTAAAGCTCTTCCTGCCAAACCGCTAGCGCCGTGACTAAAAATAATTATCACTTAAAATTATGTAGTTATAAGTTTACAACTAATAATAAATTATATTCTTTATTGCCAAATTAATTTTCTAATAATAATAATAATAATAATAATAATAGTTATAGTAATAATTTATTTTTCAACAATAATATGCAATACATATGGGTTATGCTTAACAAGTTTACAATATTGCAGCGTCCCCTAAAAGCCAAAATTGTGCTGGGGAACCATTCTTTTCCATTTTCTGAATACATAAGAGAAGTCAAATTTAAACAAAATAAAAAAAAGAAAAAACATTTTCAATTATATAACTATACAATAATATCAATAGAAAAATCTAATTCTAATTTACAATACTCATCATTTGTATAAAAATGAACTTAAATTTAAAACTCAGATTGATCAAGGTGCTTCATATACAATTTAAACAACTCGAAACTTTTGAGGTGATCAATTTTAATTTGTAAAGAACGACATAAACTTAATACTGTGTGGAAAACACTAGTTTGACCGAATACTTTATTAACGTTTGGTAAATGTATATTGATATTTTTCTAGTATCTAGTGCCGTGCTCATGATTTCTTGTTGGAATTAAATGCTCATGTGCATACAATTGAATCAAAACCGATAAATTATAATGACATTTAAAATCCCTATCACTTCTAGTTCTTCATAAATTAAAATAGTACTAGTTCGTATCTATTGGTAGAAATAATAAATATTTAATAATACAGTTTATGGTAGTAATAGGACTGGACAAATGATTATTAAAAGTAGGTACCTCCCCAGATTGATGTACAAAAATAGTATACATATTGTATTTATGATAAAAAAAAATAACTATTTTGTATGAATTATTAAAAATATATTTTTAGCTTCTTTAAATATTATGTAAAAAACCTTACGTAAGATATTATCAATGTAATTTATAATATGTTTATCCCACGTTAGCCTAAAATCGAGAATAACACCAAAGTATTTTGTTTCTTTGACACGCTCAAGCCTAATACATCTCTGACCACATATATCATTTAAGTCTGATAGGTATAAAGTTTTATGAGTGCGAACTACTAAATTATTGTTAATAATATTGACTAATATGTCAATATTTTTCTGTCTTCGATACGACTCGAATAAAATGATTATTTTATAACTCGTACAATAATAGGTATTATATACAAACACTCGCATCGCTCTACGTACCAGTGTTACTTTACGTACCTAACTACTTTTTAAGTTTTGAGCAAAAGGTTATCGATTCTCGTCGGCATTACAGCCACAGTGTGTCGCCGAAAACGATACTACGAATTCGTGCGCCAACCCGTTCGAAACGTCATTATTGGATGCGTGATGGGAATTACAAGTGCGATATTAATTTGAAATTAATTTACCGACCGTCCGACCCATTAAAACGGCAATCGGGTTTAAATAATTGTTTATCATCGGGACCCGCATAATCTTCCATCACGCGCCCCGGGAAAACCGACAAACTCCACCGCCGTGGGATACGAAATATTTTGAACTCTAAACTGACGAAATTCTCGTATTCCTTCGTCGATGCGACGAGGCACCGCGCCGGTTTCGATATTGATGGTATACATTTTAAATATCGGTGAAAAATAAATTCGATTTTTATATTAGGCACTTGTGGTTTCTCGGTTGATGATTTTTATCGGTATAGTCGAAATGTATTAACAAATAGATTTCAGTTTTTAATATTTATTTGTTACCTAACCATTTATTATTGAGCTCTCGCAGCGAGACGATGCGATTCAATATAATGTGGATAGTTAATTACGTGCGATTTACGTAGACCAATAACAGTCTGACATTGTTTTCGGAATAACGGTAAGTCCAATGCATAAAATATATCATACACAAAATCTGGTATTTTTCCTACCAACAAGGAATAATATTTAGACCATATTTTATAAGATAAAAAAGTAAAAATTGTTTTTATTTTGACGTTTGAAGATCAGTGTAATCACTAGGGTTCGGATTTAAAGGCAATATTATCAGTAAAAAAGCATTCAAAATGTCAAAAAAGGCTAAAAAGAAAAGCTTGTTTGTATACTGCATATTTAACAAGTGTGTATTAAAAAAAAAAAACCCTATCATGTAGATACTTAGATAAACTTTCTTCAATAAAACGTTGACGGTTTGTGCTTAAGATATTTTTGTACCTACATAGAAAATGTAATCGGGGCGGACTGACGAACAATTTTAAATCTATAGTAAGTATATACGCATTATGAACATATTTTAGGTAGATAGGTAGCATGGGTACTTTTATAAACTTTAAATTAATTGGACATACCAAATACTCGATAAAGTATTTAGGGATGTCGGTAAATATCGCCGAAAATAAAACGCATTAAAAATAATTAACAGCCGACAATCTTATCGAATTGTACTGTTTATACATATGTTGTGTAAACAACTATTAAATCAATTGAAAATTAAACACAATAAAGGCATTTATCAGTAAAAAAAAATGCAAAAAAAAATACGTTTATCATCTTACATATTATTAAATGAAACGCATTTTTATAGAAAAAATATTTCTCTATTATCATTATTAAATAAAAGGCTCTTGCCTTCAAATCCAAAACTTAATAGTCACTAAAACTTCATACTCTCTGGTTTTGTATTACTTATTTGTTTATCAAGTAGATTTATATTATGAGCTTTTTAATATTGGTAATTGAAATATTATCTTCTTCATAGTATATTTGCAGTTAAATTACACATGGTAGGTACCAGTTGTTAAAACTATAAGTACATAGTACTACTATGGATGCTCCCATGCTCACCTGCCCCAATTTCCCTCAGAAAGTGAGTTTAACCGAATTCTTATTATTTTTTTTCGATTTTTAAGGCGTGCATTATACTTAAGAAACGTGTTTTAAATTACAAGTGAATATTTATTTTATATAATTATTATATAACCCGCGTAAAGTTATCATTACAATGTTAGCAGAACATTTCAAAAACCTTCCGACAACGTTCAAAAAGACTTGTTGTACATTGTTGGACACTTGTTGGAATTTGTTGGACCCCCACTTTCTAACTATCCCATCGTAATATATTTTGTACTACCAATGTCTTAACCCCTAGCATTACAGTTATTTTGAGTAGGAAAAAAATTGAGTACAAATTGTTCGTAAAACTATAATATTTTACTCGTTCAAATTTCGATACAATATTCTGTTTATGCGTCAACGTTTTAAAAAAAAAAATCACCTGACAATCGAGTCACGAGAATATAAGTGATATATAACAGGGCTTGAAACTGTTTTCAAAACCGATTTCAGAAACCGTTATAAACCGTTTTAAAACCGAAACCGAAACCGTAATCAAAAACGAAACCGAAAAAAATTGGTTACCAGTATTAAAGTCAAAACCAAAACCGGAAAAAAATTGGATACCGGTATTATAATTTAAAACCGAAATCTGAAAAAATTGGAAACCGTTATTTTTTTTTTAACTGACGTGTTTTGAAATACGTAAATTCCATTAATACGCATAATTAATAATCATAATAAAATTGAGATCATAATTAATTTTGTTGATAAACATTTCATTATTCGCAAAATTTTTAGTTGCTTTATAAATAGTAATGACATAAATTAAAGTTACTAGCAAATACACTATATGACAATTGATAATACGGAACAAAGAATGATAATTGTGTAGACGACATAGCCCCCTCTAAAATACTTTAGAAACCGGTATACAAAACCGAAACCAAAACCGAATTTCTTAATACCGGTATTGTTAAGTTGAAACCGAAATCGTAAAGTTTCAAAACTGGTATACAAAATCGAAACCGAAACCGAAATTATTTCAATCGGTTCCAAGCCCTATATAATGGCCACAGAATTCCCAAGATCGGTTAATTTCAATCGATTCGTCGTTGACGAATATAACGTACGGGGGAGTGATAAGCATTTATACACCTGTTGAATAGCTCTGTCTTATAGACGATATACTAATTAGGGTTTGTTTCGTTGTCTGTTTCTGCTGATTGTTGAAATAATGTCTCTCGTACTTTTGTCCGATTAGAATGTTCAAAATAATATTACATTTGTCCCACGGCAGTGTGCCGGTTAAAAAAAAGACGTCGGTACCTACTCGGACGATACGGCGGTGAAAGTGCTCTCAAGATAAATTTACATATTATTAATCTACATCTTCAGCGTACAGGACAGCAACTGACTTTGACGTACATTATGATAAGGTCTAGGGTGGGGGGGGGGGGGGGGGGCGTGGACTTTGATGTTGTTTGCCACATCGTCACATCGATAACGACATTGATTGCAATCTGTTTTGGAAAATCCTTTCACTGTCCGACCTCACTCGTCTTATATATATATATATTACAATAATTTAGTAGATTAAAGGTATCCAAATTCGTCGGCTCGGAATCAAAGCGTTTTATGTGACAATATCAGAATCACTGTTTGGTGGAGCGATTTTAAGGTTTGAATAGTTTGACAATATTCAAATAGCTGGTAAGTGCAGCGGGGTTGAGTAGGTCGGAGATGATGGAAGTTTGTCCGTCGTACTTTCGGGCCTCGGACAGGATAGTGCGCATTATTACAGTATTCGATTTGAATACAATGACTATACATTTGATGAAAAACATTTGATGAGCGGAAAAATGAAAATGTATGAATCATTAATATGTATAAATAATTAATCAGCAAGTAACCATTGACTGTGTAACATTGTAATAAACCTGCTGGAAATTTAGTAATTTTTACATTTTATTCGTTTCTATGGTGATAAGTAAGGCGTTAAGAAAAATAGGTCAGAAAATTAAAATTCATTGGTTTTACCCGTGGTGTTAAATAACTATTGAGAAAATCAAAAAATGACCTCTCTAAAGTATCATATTCATCCAAATTACTAAATGATAAGATACTATATATTTAAATCGAAGCATTCCTTCTGGTAGAAATTTTGTTAACAGGATAAAAAATTAAACATCATTGTAAAACCACTAGCTTCCTCTTTTTGTCAGAATCTAAAATGTAAGTACAAGCCAAGCGATTTCTGACATTTTTTGAGTCAAAACGTCCACATTGTTACATTAATTTATTTTAAGTATCACAACAAAACAATTTCTTTAAGTACTCAACATAATATTATAAACTATACAATTCCTAGTTTGAAAAAAAAAACGGTTCTACCAATAGAACTTTTTGTTCCCGATTATAATTTTTTTAAAAGCAACATGTTCTATCGATAGAAAAAAATTATATAAAATATTATACTTTAACTTAACTTACTAGTTTGGGGTTTTAAATCAACTTATCTTTAACCTAACTCATTTTTCTCTACATCAACTTAAAATCAACTCGTATTTTTCTTTATTTTCCCAATAAAGTTAATTTTTAATATTCCTACTATCCAGAAAAATATTTTGTTTACTACAAATTTTCGGTTTATAATTATAATTATAAGTCCACAGAATATAGAAAATATTATCAGAAAAAATATATATATTTACAAAAAGCTTCGTTACAAAAACTAATACATTGTATTAAAAAAGTTACTTATAAATATTAACATTGGGGTAACTTTAGTGGCCTGTATGAAGACGTCATCGATTCCATGAATTATAATATTCATAAATTATAATACCTATTCATTACTAATGAGAAAAAACATTTTTAAAAAAAGTCATTAGTAATTAGGTTAGTATTTTGTATTAGTAAAATAGTGATTACCATTTAACATAGATTATTTGAATAGTAATGTACAATATATGAATGATGGTAACTGGTTACTATTCGAGTGGTTATCATTTATTTTATTAAATAATACTTCATAAATGCATTTTTATTTATTTTTATTTACTTATAACTTATTAATTTAAGTTAAGTTAACTGTATTTGTTAACTTAATTGAAACTCGATTTATGTATGAAAAATGTCTATTGACATAACTTTTAATCTAATTGAAAAAAAATACTTTACTAAAAAAGTTAACTTAACTGAGTCAAGACATTATCATTAACTTGCTCAGCCTTGCTAATATATTACGACCAATCATTTTTCATTATCAACTATTTCGGTACTTCACCGTATTGGCCTGCGTACCAAGTGCGCCCAAAATAACATCAATGCACGACAATATACTATCGTAATAATATGATCGTAATATATCGCTTTCTATTGATAGTAAACCTAAGCTATCAATTCTTTCTTATTAAAAATATACTTTTATTTATTTTAATTTATATTTTACTATGCTAAGGATTAATCACTTCATTTTTTTTGAGATATTATATTATGTTTCTTATATTTATTTTATACAATGAAAGGCAGTACTCTAAAAAATAAAAAAATGGTCTTCATAAAAATTCGAGGCCCTCTAACAACGGAGGCCTCAGCCTCCCTACGCGACCATACAATATTATTGTTAACTGTTATTACAGAACAGTTGTAGGCGTAACCCTACCTGGTATGTGCGGTTGGTATCGACGTTCTGCGGACGTATTATTATTTCACCTCAGACCTACGGGTAGGTAATTGCGGTACACGAGCTCACTGCGACGGCACTTGCCGTTCGAAATTAACCCTCGCTCGCCAGACTGTGTGAGACTTGTATACTATTATCAACGTGGGTAGGTACCCACTCGACTTATATACGTCTTGTACATAATGCATACAACGTGTGTGCTCAGTGTGTACAATGTGTTTATTATGTTTACAAGTTACTAAAGTATCGTGTGTACAACAACTTGTAGATATATTATAGAGATGTGTAACCGCTCCGTCGCAAGAGTATAATATTATTATTATTATCATCACCGTCGTACGTCGCCGCTCGCCACGACTCTCCCGCTGTGCTTGTACCACGCAGACGTATATTACACACCTGGATCTTGGTTCATACCAACATATTATCGTCTCCATACCTGCCTATAAGTTAATATATTATATCGTCGTTCGTGTGTATTGGCACACAAACGTATTAATATTATTATTATTATTATTATTATTATTATCATATCGGTTACCCGCGTGTGCGCACTAACCACAATATCATAGTACCCATTATTATTGTATTGTATAAGACGTTTACGTACGCACCCCCCTCCCGCCCACCAAACACGACCCCTCTACGTCGTAGGGGGCCACGGCGAGCACACAATACATATATTATATTACGCACAATATTATTATTGTCTGCAGTGTACAACGGCAACACACGCGTCACGCACGAGACGAAAATCGTGGCTTGTAAACGACTGGTATGTAATATAACGACAGTGGCGAAACCAGGAGGTTGGACCCCAGTTCTCGACCCCTCCACTCCTTACTACACACCTAACTATACTTAGATAATTATTACTGTGCATGAGTATTTTTAATATTTTTCAACTGCTATCGAAACAATACATCAGGAGCCGTGCATTACATTTTCACACTTTTTTACCCGACAAATAAAATTTGATTAATATTTATAAAAAAAAAAACTAAAAAAACTTGAAACTCAGCATGTCCGTAAACAGCTTAAAAAGAGTCAAAATATTTTCAAAATTGTATGGTGTATAGAAAATGAAATTATAAACATTCCGTAAAATGTTCATGTATCTACAGTTATTCGTTTTTGAACAACAACAAAATAGCAAAATCGCTACATGAGAAATCAAGTGAATATTCAATATTGTAAAAATATGAACTACAAACGTTCATAAAAATATAATTTGATTTGCTTGTGGAGATTATTTTTTTCTTAAAGGTAGACAAACTTACGAGGAATATTGTATCACATTTTCAAATCTTTGATTTAAAAAGAATAATTTTTATGAATTTTCAACTAAAAATGATATGTTAGTTTTCATGATTTTTCCGTATTTTGTCAAGATTTGAAGTTTGAACTTTAAATGCGTATAAAAAAAAACTGTGACTAAGGATTTTTAATATTTTTTAAAGTCACTGTAACAATATAGTAGGAGCTTTGTATTAAATTTCAAGCTTTTTTACCCAACAAATAGAGTTTTATTGACATTCATAGAAAAGAAGACAAATCAAATTGGAAAGTTAAAATGTTCCTAAACAGTTCAACATAAATCAAAACAAATCAAAATTTTATCGTATACCTATAGAAAATGAGAGTACAAACAACCAGTCAATATTTAATGTATACACGTTCGTTTTTTTTTTAGAGTTATACCAAAACCCAAAATCGATTTTGTCGAAAACCGACATTGCGTAAAAATTCCCGTTTTTCCTTAATTTTTGTTTTGTTTTTCCTAGCGTTTTTGAAAACTGTTGAGAGTCTTAAAATTTTCCTCCCGGATTCACCAACTAGATTCACTTTCCCATCGAACCAGATACTCTTGAAGAGAATCGAAGCAGCTCTACGCCCCAAACCATGATGACAGACACAAAAATAAAGAAAACATTTTTTAAAAAAAACATTCATCATTGTAATATCAATCGCTCCGCTCAGAATCTTAAATCTAAATAATATAATTGTGTTTTTTTTTTATTGGCCGAAAATTGTGTTTATTAAGAAAATAAATGTATGTATATACCTACGTCCTACTCATGAAAAGTACAGAAAACCAGTAGTATTGAAAATTACATCCTCCCCTAAGACAAATGTATCGAAGGCATTCGTTCAGCAATGGAACTTTAATTTTGGCCGTCTTCACTGAGATTAAAATGTGTTTTAAAACCAAAATAATTCGATGACACGTCTACCATACGCTTGGTAACTATAGTGTTTAAATTTTGAAATATTTCGTAAAAAACGTGAAACACTGACATTTTTTTATTACAAAATATATTAATGATGATTGCAAATATTGTTTATCAATTATATCGCCTAAGACTATTAGGTATAACCATAATTGAATAGTTCTAATGTTTTTGAGTAAGCTAATTAATGGTTATACTGATGCTCCCTCCTTATTCTCACAAGTTTACTTTAGAGTCCCCCCTCGTTTTTCTAGATAATGTTTTCCTTTTGTAATTCCTTTCCATCATGCTAACTATGGTAAGGACAACCCAGTTGATCGAATGATTCGGTTGGCCAATGAGCACCCTACCTTCTTTAATATATAATACTGAATTTATTATATGTTAATTATTAATTACTTTATTTCGTAAAAATGTTGTATTATTTAAGTTATATTAACCGATATTTTTAATTACTCTCTGTTGCCGTATATTAGATTATTTAAATGTGTTTAAAATGTAATATTGCACTTTTGGGCCTTGTGCCCGTTATATAATGATAAATAAATAAAATAAAATAAATATATATATCTATATATATATATCGAATTTGAGTGCTGTGTTTGACATTTAACTATAGTATATATTATGTATTATATTGTATATTTGTATCACTTAAACATTTTGGTATGTTTTTATAGCTAATATCGAATACAATTTTAAATGTATAATACCAAAGGTTAGGTATATATATATATTTTTTTTTATTTCGCTTCCAATACTTAAATTATTATTGCTCAATGGTTAGTTGTTAGAGAAAAAAAACATAAGTGAACGACAGTTTAGGATACCACACTCACAATTATTAAGATAATTTATGACAATTATATACAAATAAATAAAACTTATTCAAAATAAAGTTACAAATTTATTAAAATACTGAAATAACTTACGCCATTTTAGATTTCATGAAATGTCCAAGCATTATTGGTAACTAAAGATTTTATAGTCTCATAGGTCCAACACTCAATCGAGATTATCGGTCGTAAAATTTATTAATAAACGAATAGGTAGTAAAGATAACTGATAAGTTGATAGTAAAGATTACCTTATTGATATTATACCTCTAATTCACCTTTAATATTTTTTCGTTTACGTTAGTTATAAAACAGACAATGTGTATCTATGGGTTTATATACCTAATATCATATGCCTAAGTTAGTTTTTAGTTTTAGTTTTCCATAGTTTTTTCTCATCGAAATGTGCATTTATTTTCATTTTAGATTCTGAGCGGAGCGAGGAAGCTATTATTTTTACAATGGTGTTTATTTTTTTTTATTTTTATATCCTGTATACAAAATGTCTTCTAGAAGGGGTCTTTCGATTTCAACATATAATACCTTATCTTTTAGCAAATTGGATCAAGATGGTACTTTAGAGAGGTCATTTTTTGATTTTCTCAATAGTTATTTAATGCCAAGGGAAAAACCACCGGGAAATTATGAAAAAATGCTAAAGATGTGATTTTAATTTCTAACGCTTTGTCTATCACCATAGAAACGAATAAAAAATTATAATATTTTAATATTAATTCAACTTAAATGATAAAATAAACAATAACAAAATATAAAATATCCAGACTGACAAACTGTCTCCGCTCAGAATCGTTTTTCTTATCCAATGATATTATATCATTGAATTCAAGTCTAATACAACCATTATACAATGACCCACTTGTAATCTACTGTACAGCAGAGCGACATCCACTTACCTGCTTTTTTATTTTTATGCGCATTTATTGATAAAAACCACTAAATATGCAAAACAAAATGTAATGTATCTGATTTTATGTCAAACGAAACGAATTTATGACTTGATCTGCAATGTGCACGACGAAAAGAAAAAAATGTATAAGTCACAAACATCCTAACCCTAAATTGATAATATTGTGACAGTAAATATAGGTGATATAATTTAGTGACTAAAATATGGTGTTTGGACACGTTGAGTTTCATGATGGACGTGTAGTATTATAGACATATATTTTATCGCTTAATAATTTATTCTAAAGTAATTATTTATAAGTAGTTATTCGTTGATACGTCTCCTTTCGAACGGTGTATTTGGTTTGGCTTTTCATCTAGTTTTAGTGAAACTAACTTTTTTCCCCCACAAGAAACGGTTCTCGTAAATTGAGATGGTACCAATATCGTAGCTATTATCGACTATTATCGGAATAAATGGCCAAAATCATTTAATTTTATAATTTTAAATTAACTAATTAGTTTCACTTGGATAGTAGCTAGGGTTCATAATGACGGCCGACGTGTAAAGTGTATCGTTATTTGCGGAAATCCAACTTGGATGCCTACCCAAGTGTAACGACGATAAGTCGGGCTACCAGTACGGTTTCGCGAAAAGTATGTAGATTCAATATCCTGAAATAAAGTTTAAATAAAAACGGATCACTTGCATGCAGATTCTGAGCCGGGTCAGAAAATATCTCTGAACGGGTCTGGTCTCCACGTCTCGATTTTTTGTGTTCGGTATTATTGAAATGTGAATTCGGTACACTAATATCAATCGACTTGTTCTACGTCGAAAGTCCGCGACTGTCAAAGTTCGTATAAGGGTAATACGGAAGATTGGGTTCCCGGGTCAAATAAAGTGTACGAATTGGTATCACGCTTTTTGGCAAAACAAATAAAATTGTATTTAAATTTATAAAAAAAAAAATTAAAAAATTGAAATTCGAAATTGTCCGTTAACACCTCAAAACGAATCAAAATATTTTCAAAATTGTAAAATGTATATAAAATGAGAATTTAAACATTGAGTGAAATTTTCATGTATCTACAATTATTATTCGTTTTTAAATTACAATAAAATAACAAAACCGCTACATGACAAACCGAGTGAATATCCAATGTTGTAAAAATATGAATTTCAAACGCTCATAAAAATTTAATTTGACTTTCCGGTAGACATTTTTTTTGTTGATAAAGGTGTCACTTATAAGAAAACTTGTATTAAAATTAAAAATCTTATATTTAAAATGAAAAATTTTTATGAATTTCTAACTCAAAATAATTTGCACATTTTCGTGATTTTTTGTGTTTTGTAAACATTTGAACTTTATTAAATGTTGTTTTAGATAGATTTACACCAAGAACCAAAATAGATTTTGTCGAAAATCAACAATTTTGCGTCAAAATTCCAGTTTTTGTTTTTCCCTGCGCTTTAGAATATTTTTTAATTTTGACCTCCTCAATGCACCAACTGGATTCACTTTACCATCGATCAAGATACTGAATTTGAAAATCAAAGCATTACTTCGATTGCTTATTGTTTACACAAGCAAAAATAGAATAATAATAAAAAAAACACACATCATCGTAATATCAATACATTCATCGCTCCGCTCAGAATCTAAAATAATATTAATACTTTGATATTTTTTCGATAAATACACAGTGGTATTGTACCAACACATACCCAGACAGCATTTTGTAATGATAATATTATAATAGTATTATAATAACGTTATACTAATATTATTCGTTATTATAATGTTATAATAATATTATTAAACAAAAAATTGCTGTCTGGG
Organism: Acyrthosiphon pisum; assembly: GCF_005508785.2. Classification (NCBI taxonomy): domain Eukaryota; kingdom Metazoa; phylum Arthropoda; class Insecta; order Hemiptera; family Aphididae; genus Acyrthosiphon; species Acyrthosiphon pisum. The sequence continues at coordinate 123,904,054 of NC_042493.1, forward strand.
TAATTATTGTATATAGTTGACACTGAATGTCCGATAAAACTTTTGATTATCACTAGGTCTCGGATTCTAAAACCTAATAAATAACAAGAAAGCACAAAACTGTTTTAAAAAAGAAAAAAAACTATGACCAAAAATTAACATTGATTAGTTATAAAACTATTAAAATCTAACTGACTACTAAAATGTTGTAAAAATGGTTGATGTAATGCTAACTTCTCATTTTCGAGTCTTTTAATAGCTTGAACATGTTTTTCTCTCCTTACACGCTACTGTACATTTTTTTTTCACCCGACACTTTTATTACACAAAGTCTGTAATATAAAATCGATCCTGCTGTTTGAACAACATTTTTCACCAAATTCTAACACTATTTTTTAAAAAATGCATTTGTTTTAACTTTTGACATTTTTATAAATCATAACACTATAAAACGTATATTTTAAACTGGTCGATAACGATGTAATACGAGTATTGAGCATAGGGCCTACAGGCTATATGCGATAGACGATAAGCTATCGACCTGTAGACTGTCTGTAGATCGAAAATCTACAATAAAATCTATATATATATATTATACGTGGTCACATAGATGTACAATCAAGCCGATAACAAAAACTATAATAATCCAATATAACTATTTAGTCCGTTATCCGGGTTTTCACATTTCTAAATGATAACTTATCACTTATTAGTTTTATTAGATATAGGTAGATAATTTGTAATTTTTCAATTCAAATATTTCAAAATTTAAAATGTCACGCTACTTGAAATGTTTTAAAGAATGACTATGAAAAATTAAATTTCTCACTTATCAATTATTGGGTCTCTATTGGCCATTGTTTTTGAAATATTCGATACAGTAAACTAAACTTCAAAATGTTCTCCTGCCAAAAGTCTATTACTATACATTTGTATAGTGCAATAATATTTGTATAATAAAAAAATTATTTTTATTTTTCACAAAACATTTCATGAAATTTAGATACAACATTTTGGTCTTAACACTCCGACTAGGAACAAAAATGTGCCATTTAGATAACTATGATATCATAACAAGTTTGTAAATTGTATCGATTCAACTCGCCATTTAGGTGCGGACAACAATCCGAAATTGAATGTGCTCACGTGGTTGTTTGTGAGCTCGAATATTATAGATAACACCGTCCCTGTAATGTGCACAAATAGGGGGATTGTCAAAAAAATCGATTCCAGCCCCGAGGCTCGAGTATATTATGACGAGTTGAATTTCAAATTTCAAATAAGTGCGTTCAATCGTGCTATATACGTGTAAGTACGTTTTTATTTGTGAAGTGTAAAGCTTATATCGGCGAGTGTTGGACAGTCCCCTTTTGGGCGACCGAGGGTGTGCATAAGAGGGAAAAAATGATGTGACACCGTGTAGGTTAGGTTGATTCGTTCTCGGTAAATATGTACCCATAAATAATTTATAGCTTATTATTATAATAAAATATGCGGCGCGGTAGCAGCGGCGCACTCGAACGATATTCAAAAAGCTGCAGATGGTTAAACGTAGGTGCTTCACGTAAGTCGTGCGGATAATTTTTTTTGTACACTATTATAATACACGTCGTCCAAACGATCGAAGAGACCCGTATTGTGTTATTTGATAAAAAAAAAAAAACAAAATAATAACTCTTTCGAAGTGAATATTGTATAATATTATAATAACATGACTATAGGTAGGTCCTAGTCATCCCCTGTCCTTCCTCGTTTATGAGAAATTATTAATAATTCTTACGCATATTGAAATATGTTTTATTTCGTATGTTTTTTTTTTTTGCCAGAATACACGTAGGGTACTCATCGGTGGGCTTATTTATTACTTAGGCATTTATTGTATTTCGAATACGTTAAAACAATGTTAGATAACCACTTATAATACTGATAACACACTGTTCTACACACTCTTTACTAATCAGAAAAGATCATTCACCTACATGCAATATAATATGTCAAACTCGCATCGCTATATACTCGAAGAATGTCCCATCTGTGAACCAACACGCACGTCTCTCAACCTTCCGCATAACATCAAAGAAATCCTCGACGAAGGACAAACTCCAAATATCATCAAATTTATCACTAAATGCGACCTCATCAACAAGCTCTAATCCAGTAAAATTATATTGTAAACACACTTATGAGATTTAACTGTAAATATATAATTTTAATTATTAATTGTATAATATTATTACCTTATCTGTACAAAAAAAAAAAAAAAATTCGGGTAATAGCCTTAGCAGTTGACGCCTGTAAACTTTTAAATAATAATAAAAAAAAAATATTGATACATCATATTGCATTGTATTATATAGTATGAATGTTTTAAAACGATTAAATCAACCTACCGTTAAGAGGGGTGGTTCCATTTTCCTCCAAAAACGAGATACCGTTTCCCTCCACTGTCTATTTTCTTCCAGAAAAAAAGAAGGTTGGTTCCCATTTTCCTTCACATTATTTTAGACTGAAATTATGTCTATTTACCTCCAATATTTTAGCCAATGTTGTAGTATTACGTTCCGCATTAAAAGATAGAGTAAGGCTAGCATCCAGGGCTTGCAAACGTTATAATAACGTTATGATTTATAACGTGATGATCGATATTTGACAAAAAAAAAAACGATTGAAATATTTTTGATGATCAAAAATAATTAAATACCTCAAAACAAACCATAACGATCAACAAAATATAATGCAAAATGTAATTTATAGAATATCATTAAACGAAAAATAACGTAAAACGTAATTTATAGAATATCACCGACCGAAAAATAACTCAAAACGAGATATTTTAAAATCTATTTATTTAAAAGGTCTATTGGATTCGGTAGAAACATGTGTTTCATGTGACAATCTAAGAATTGATTATATTATATTTCGTATCGGGGCCAATACCTACCCGAATTAGTTATTATTTTTTGTTAATTTTATACGTTTTAAGGTATGATTTTTTCTATAATCATTTAAAGTTCAAATTTTGACAATAGGTCAGGTTAAACAGCTCGAAAAGAGTTCAAATATTTTCAAAATCTTATGGTGCTTAGAAAATAACCCAACCTAACCCATGGTTCATATTTTTTATTCTTAAAACGATAATTATTTTTTTATACAAACTTTTAACAGGTATAACACCTTATACTTTAGAGTTATTAGTTATTACCGTGGTTCATACTTCTGAGTTTCGCTTATTTAAACAGACCCTATAAGAACGTAAAAATAAAAATAAGTCACATTTAGATTTGTTGTCATTCAAAAGCGTTTTAATATCGGCTAGGAAACCGTCATCTACGACGCAAAAGTCATCAACATCTCCAATAGTAATAATATTATTAAATATTTTTCATTGTCGCGAATGTTCATTATTCGCCGACGGTATTACTATTCGTGCACTATTCGATGGTTCGAAAACCGCATAATCAGTGCTCTTTGTTTTACCGCTTCAGCAGCCGTCGTGGAAACGTTCGTTTTTATTCGTATAATAGTAATAATAATAACAACAATAATATTATTCTAACGACCGATCATCGTCCTCATTAATCAATTACTACCGACACACAACAATTAATCCCGAACGCTGTCGGATTTCCAGCCCGTTGTTTACCATGGTCTGTTGCTGATGTGAAACACGCACTCGCGGAGTCCGAATCGTATACCTTCTAAAATAATATCGTATATAGGCGCCTAATAATATTATATTTCTGTCCGACCGCGATCCCCCGCTGACCGATCATATTTTTTATCGAAATATCCGATACGATAATATCATATTATTATATCAGCTCTAAAAAGTTATCTCTCGTCTGTTTGCACAACTACAATAGTTGTCTCGGTATCTATTGAATATATTATAATAATATTATTATACACTCATCGCAAAAAGACACATTCGCGGAACCGCAATACGTTTACGTACATTTCGCCAACGCCACCCAATAAAAATGTTGACATTTTTTTTCAACTAAACCATTTGCAAGCCTTTAGTTGCACCACCCTTAGTTTTTTTTTTTTTTTTTTGTTATATGATTCAACTAAAGGTTTAAAAATTGTGAAAATATTCTCGCAAATGGCTGCAAAGTGACTGCTAAATGTCGATCTGAAAAAAATTATATATTATTGGGAGGAGTTGGGGACATGCGCGTGCAACGTTTAACATAATAATATTGTCATCATAATTTTTAAAAAAAAGATTAAAAGTGAAAAAAAAAAAGTGATTTTATTCGAATCAGAATTATTACTATACTCCGGCCCACGAGAGTCCATATGTCAGAAAGCGTCCGTCACTGCGCATCGGCACGTTGCCGAATAGTGTGAATGGCATCATGGTGGGAGAAAACAGACGTCACGTATTACTATATGAATGCGCGGTTTACGTATGGACTCTCGTGGGCCGGAGTATAGGCATATAATATAATAAAATGTTTTGTGATCCCTAAAGAGTTATGTAATCTAATTAAATGATATATAGTTACAAGGCACTGACGTTAATTTTACAAGAATCTTAGGATTTATATGATAATTTTTATTCTGATTTTACATCTGAACATTCAAAAAGTTTAGTGTACTTCCAGACAATGTTTGAATGTATATCGGTCTTACTGGAAAATATATCGTGCGCTGTAGAACAGTGAGATTTTGTTAGTTATTTTTTTTTTATTATTTAAATAAGAGAACATTTTGCAGGTTGGATCAAAGCCCGATTTTCAAAATTATAATTGTATAGAAGCTGAAATATGCATTTGAATATTGCATGATGTTTGATATTTTACAAACGTATTTTTCTATCACTATTTAAAGTAAAATCAAAATTAGGGTTTTGATTTGACCGAAAAAAAGTTCTCATTTTTCAGATAAAAAAAATTGTCAACATTTGACATGTTATCAATAAAGCGAGGGAGTTATTCCAGTTAATTAAAATAATAAATTAATTTCTGTTGATATAATACACCGTACCAACCCCTTTCTCCCCCCCCCCCTAAATAGGTATCGGGCAGTAGATTAGCGGAAAAGTATTATAATTTAGTTAGCGACTGAAATATAAAATATAATTTGTCAATTTTATAGAATTACAGAAAATTGGAATAACCGGCACCCTTAAAAAATACTGTCGAAATCTGCTTCATACTGCGCATAAAGAAACCAAGGAAAGCAAAGAATATATATCAGTTTTGATAATATTTTTTGTTCGGTTTACATTTTTTCCGCATTATTTTTGGGTAGTTCAAAAATATTAAAACTTACAATTTTCCCTGTCCGTCAGTTGTGAATTTCGTCAAACCGGTGCTTTGATGGAATTGTTTCAACACATCTAACGATATACGAAACAGTTTCCTCTCACAGTTTCAAGTTCCGGAAAAAAATGTGGCGAAATCCTGAGAAAGTCGTAAGTGAGTATATCGAAAATTATTCACATCTATAACGAAGGATGATATTATTGTAAATAAAGTAATTTATATATAACCTATTTACATTACACCTTGTTTTAAATTTTCAATCCTTAGATATAAAATTTGAACATTAAATACTTGTAAAAAAAAATTGTGCCTATGTATTTTTAATATTTTTCAACTACTATTGTAAAAATATATCAGGTGCCTTGTACTGAATTTTCTCGCATTTTACGTGTTTTTTTTTTTTAAATTGTATTGACAATATTATATAAAAAAAAATGTCCGTAAACACTCATACAAATTTAATTAGATTGGCTTGTAGACTTTTTTTTTTAGGTAGACAAAATTATTTGGAATCTTGTATTACATTTTTAAATTGAAAAAGGCGGGTAAGTGGATTTCGCTCTGCTGTACAGTAGGTTACAAGTGGGTCACTGTATAATGGATGGTATTAAATTTGAATTCAATGATATAATATCATTGTATAAGAAAAACGATTCTGAGCGGAGACGGTATGTTAGTCTAGGTATAAGACATAATATTATATTAGGTACCTATAATAAATTCCAAATTAATCATATCGTAATATTTATTAGTACTTACTTATAACGTGTTATACATCAACAAAAAACCGTGGTACTATCATAGATATATAATA
>NC_042493.1:123910769-123922344 GCF_005508785.2 Acyrthosiphon pisum
TTTTAGAAAAAACTAAAAAAAATGAAAATGAAAATGTCCGTAAAGAGCTCAAAATAAATCAAAATATTTTTAAAATTTTATGGTGTATAGAAAATGCTAAGATAAACATTCAGTCAAAATTTCATGCATCCACGGTAATTTTTTTTAAAGTTACACCAAAAACCAAATTCAATTTTGTGAAAAATCGATTTTGCGTAAAAATTCCCGTTTTTCCTTAATTTTTCTTTTGTTTTTCCCGGCGCTTTTGAAAAGCACTGGGAAATTTAAATTTTGACCTCCCCAATGCACCAACGATATTCACTTTCTGATCGAACAAGATACTGAAGTTGAAAATCGTAGCATTATTTCGACTACTTATCGTGTACACAGACACAAAAAAAATAAAAATTTAAAAAAAAATTAAAAAAAAATAAAAAAATAAAAAAACACACATCATTGTAAAATCAATACATTCATCGTTCCACTCAGAATCTAAAATTTTTACGAGTTTCTAACTCAAAATAATTTGCTAATTTTGTGAATTTTGCGTTTATTGTCAATATTTAAACTTTAAATGCTTCTAAAAACAATAATAATTGTGACTGGATTATTAATGTTTTTCATCTGCCTTTGAAACAATATATTAGAAGCCTACTATTAAATTGTCAAGCTTGTTTTACCCAACAAATAAAATTGTATTGATATTTTTAGAATAAAAAACTAAAAAAATTGAAAACTGAAAATGTCCAGTTTTTCCTTAATTTGTCTTTTGTTTTTCACGGCACTTTTGAAAATTACTGAGAATTTTGTATCTCCTGAATGCACCAACTAGATTCCCTTTCCCATCAGAAAATATACTGTTGAAGGAATTCTAAACACTTTTACTGTCCTTAAAGGTGATGAAAACAAAAAAAAAAATTAAAAAAAAAACATACATCATTGTAAAATCAATCACTCCGCTCAGAATCCAATATAATTGTATGTAACATTAAACTGTTATTTGCTTTTTAATAATATTAAATACAGTTTTCATAATTAAATTATGTCCATACCTCGATAAAATAATCATTGCCATTTGTTGTAGGTCAATTATAATTCCACTCAAGAATCGTTTGATAAAGAAAAAACCTTAAGTTTTGATAGAATTTAACCAACATATAATATCGTGTTACGATAAGTCGTATTTCATGTATATTTTAAATGTGAGTACAACAATTTTGTATTCTAAAATTAAAAAACTTTAAAATGGCTCTCTCATTACATCAGTGACATGATATTACATTTATATCATGTTTGGCGTTTGAGCCATCGATAAGACTTAATGCTGCAAGAGGGCCGTCGCAATGATATCCGTTTCTAAACTTTTTAGATTTTTAAAACGTTAGTAAATAAACATCGTAATAATATCACATTATACAAATCTACACCGAGATACGATGTATTTTGATATTTGTCATGAAAATCGTCCTTCACTGCGTATTGTTCCGGATACTATGGCACAAACTTTGAAAATAAAATATGTTGCTGCACAGACGGCCGAAAACGAGCAAACGGCGTTTATGAATGGTAAATCCATCTAGCGGTGAATTTTTGAGTTACGGACGAAAAAAAAAGCTTCAAAAATAAATATTGTCGTGTGCTATACTAACCACTAACCCATTAAAACGATAAAAATAAATTTGTTTGACCCGTTTACGAGATGAAAACCAAATACCGTTTTGTAGGTAATGTTGTTAAGATGGTTTTAAAATCAAGTGTCCCGTATGTTTATATTTCTAAGTGTAATACTTATTGAAGTATAACACAAACGTGCGCGACACACATACGATTTTATGAAAGCTGTATCAATGATACAGATTATTATTACAGTCGACTTGGGATAATGTAACGAATTTTAAAGGGACCGAGAAAAATGTTTGGTGTAAAAACTAAAGAATGTTTTTTTTTAAGTACTGAATGGTCGCCGTCTATATTATTATGAAGTACATAAACCAACAAAACATTCATTTTAACGAAATTTACAAAATTATTAAAATCGACACACTAAAAATGTCAAATACATAATATTATAATATTAATCGAAGAAATTCAAGTCAATTTGAAGTTAAACGTAATTCTAGGAAGAAAAAAATGGCAAAAGTATAAATTTGATACAATTATACAAAGTGTGAGAAACCGATTTACAAATAATAAAGAAATACTTCTTATTTTTATCGCCAACTCATTTTGACTCATTTGTGAATGGACTACCTAATAATGCTTTCTCTAAATTAGCTATAAAATTAAAACCATAGTTTGATGAAGACAACGAAATCGAAATAAAAAATAAACTATGTGAAGATATTTTAAGTTTTTTCAAATTTTGGAAACATTAAAAAAAATCTGTAGATGATGAATATACTGAAGAACTGTACGATTGACACAGAAAATGAAGATGAAAACATATGTAAACCATGTAAACCATGAAAAAACTGTAGCATTTGTTGTTATAATGCATTAATTAAGTACATTTTTTACTCGAATGCTTACTGCTTTTTACTCATCTATTGCTTATCAATATTTACTAGCTTTGCCGGTAACACAAGTGGCTTCTAAAGCATATCTTATAATATACCTATTTAAATATCCGAATGGCAATAATGTACTCGAGCACATCATTGCACGATATTTGTCAGAAAAACTTCGTGGGGACCAAAAGTAATTTAACTTGTCGTTACCCATAATATCGCGAGATCTTCAAAGCATAGGCGCAAATTGGTTTGGGTAGGTACCTAGGGGTGCTTAGCACCGCCAAAATTCATATTAGCACCCTCAAATTTTTGATAGCATCATCGAATTTTTATCGACTATAATATTATTACGCCATAGGTATTTGGACACGTTTATTTCTAAGACCTTATCATTTTCATAACGATAATAATAATACATGTATAACCTATACATAGGTACCTAGGCTATTAGATTAATAATAGATAAAAGTGTACCTATTATGTTATACGGCGTACTACGATCGAAGTTTCCAGGGCCGCATTTAGTGGGGGGGGGGGGGGCCCTGGGTACAACTGCCCCGGGCGCCAGTGTATTATGGCGCCAAAATGTTGTGGCCAGAAATATGTTTACTTATGAATTATCAAAATAAGTATGATTTTAATTATTTTAACAACAGTATTATATACATAGTATAATAGTATTATGCTGTTTGACATTTTTTTAATTAATATTAATTTGCATAGTTTTATACAATTTTATTTTATTTTTTCATGAAATATCTACAACCTACTTAAATATGTTAAAAAAAAACAATTTATACGATGAATTATGAGCAAGGTTTAGGTGACATAAATTCAAATGTATCTTTGCGGAGAGAGGATCAAGCAATTACTGAACAATATTTTTAAAGAAAGCACACGTTGTAAGACAAATAATATTCTTTTCTGTGCTCAAAATCTAAAAGGTTAATGAGGATCTATCTCCCATATTTTCCGTGGGTAAGCCTTAGGGGGCAGCAATTTTTTTTCACCGGAGCTTAGGGGGTGCCAATCTTTTTCGCACCCTGGCGCAAAATGTCTAAATGCGGCACTGGACGTTTCACACGCACGATCGTCGTACCTACGTCCTCGCCGGATCACTCAACGACAACGGTACTCCCGTGCCTGCGAGTACGGAGGTGTCGTGTGGAAAACATTATTACTGTCGCACATCTATTGCTTCGCTGGCCTGACCTGTGCCAATAATTTACAATTTAAAATATTCCCCCACCTAAATTACATAGGTATTATTATAATATATTGAATGATATTATTTTGACGATTGTCCACAATATAGTACGACAATAATAATTGTTTATTATTAATATTATTATTTACGACGAGCAGGAAACGTGAGGGAAAACTGAGCTGTCTCACGTCAGTAGCGATCTCGAGTACTAGGTACCTCACGTCTTGTAATTTCAGATTTTGAAAAACACGCCGGGCACTGTTGTCGCAGACACGCGGGAAGTGAAGTGAACGCGATTAGTGATCTAACGAATCCCGTAACAAATAGACCCAGAAATTTGGACCCCCTTAAAGATAACATTATAATTAAAACCATTTGCCCCTAACAGCTAATACACATATTCTCAATATTTCAATGCCAGTCTCTGTACGCTTTAACAAAAACCAAATGGGTTGCCGATTTTTTTCTGTTCATAATAAATTTGCATCAAAATTTCAATTATAATATAATATTAGGAATGAACAAAAAACAAATATTCAATTTTTAAATTCATTATATATATGCAGGTATTATATACCTACATCAAATGTATAAACATTTTTCATGAACAAAACAAATTATTTTTTATACACATAGTGATACACTTTTTACAAAAACGGTGCATTACAAACTACATTTATAAATAAGCTACGCTATTCTACGACTGTATATTGCCTAATTTATACACAATTATGTTGTTGGATTTCTATTATTCAAATAGGTGCATCGTAAGTACTCGAACATACATAGCAAATATAAAATACGATATAATATAATATATACAGTGTGATTCATTAAGCGTAAAACAGCCATTATCTCAAAAAGTATTAAAGTTTTTTTAATATTTTTTCACATAGTTTCGAGTTGCAGTTAAAAAAAAAAAAATGTTTTTAAATATTTTTTATCCTTATGATTTTTAAGTAGGTACTATTCCGCTTGTCTAAACTTTAAATACTTATAACTCATAAGTTACTCGTCCTAAATTCGATTTTTATGTATCAAAATACTTAGAAAAATATTCTGCTTTGGAAAATTAAATTAAAACTCTGTGCTGCCATTCGAAAAAGTAATAACTTAAAAAAAAATATTTAAAAATATGATTTTTTAATAAAAACGTTGTTTTTTTAACAATTTGAAACTATGTAAAAACATATTTTCAAAAACATTAATACTCTTATTAAGATATTGAGTATTTTACGCTTGATGAATCACCCTGTATAAGAACCACCAAAGCTTAATAATTTATGTTATAGTGTTATAGGAACTGAATTTCATAATTAGTATTTAATAATTAATATTGAAGTACAACTGTATACTGTTTAAAGGACTTATGATTGATTATGTGGTTTCATTATGCAAATAAACCATAGATTAAAAAAACCTATTTAAAGCCAAAATACTTTCCTATATTAGTTTACAATCTCTGAATTGATTTTAGTGGATTAAATATACAGGGTGCCAAATTTAATGAATAATCCTAATCCACTTACAGGTGGGTTGTATTATTCATAAATAATAAGTATGATAATATAGTGGTTGAACATATTTTATCCATATAGGTATAAGAATGTATACGCGTCGAACAGGAGTGGCTTGGAATTAATAACAATAAAATTAATTTAGGCTCTTCCATTGTGGCACCTATTCGACAGCTGATATTATTATTATTGATAAAATGTTACGTGGTATTTGGTTAGGTGTTTTGATCTTAATTCTCTACATATTATTGTATACATCTTTATATTGTAGATTATACCTATTACATAATAATGATGGTAGTATTTAAAATGATATAAAATGTTTATCATTTGAATCAATAAATTTAAAGTAGGTAGGTAATATATACCTAATAATAAATATTAATATTATGCTAAGTATCTATATTTTATCAACATATACAAATATAAGCTATTGATTTTTGTAAAATATGATATATACATTTTTAGTTAGGTATGTATATAATTATCTATTTAATCTGTATGTTTATCGTATATTTTATTTAAAAAGTAGGAGTGTTAACTTTGGACATGTTTGATTTTGGACATTATTACCTATGGATTCACACAAGTGATAAATACCTACAGTTCAACCTCCAACTTTAAAATGTATAAAAAACAACAAAAAATATATTATCATAAGCTATATATACATAATAAAATTATATTATAAATACCAATTTAGGTTAAAAATGTGGTGGCCTATCAATGACTACTGCACTACTAAAGGCACTTCTACCCTTTATACAGGACTCCATTAGTTTCCATGTGTTGGTCATGGGGTTGTAGATTTCTACAGAATCGTTATGTGTTTAAATGGTCTTCCAGCCATAACATACATTAAACCATACAATGTGACTACTTCTACATTATAAGGGGAATATAAATAAACAATTTTTTTAAAAATATTTTCTTAATAACTTATAAATAAAATCTTGATAACTTAGGTACCAGGACGGATTCGTTACATATGTAAATCAGCCATATGAGTCCAAAAGCCCTCACTTGGTCTATAAGCATCTACAGACTTAAATTTTTCTAATTCATTATAGCCACCAATATCATAAATATAATTCGTCTAAGACTCCTATACTATAACGGCACAGTGACATTCGGAAATTTCTGCAACATTTTTCCATGTGTCAAGACTGGGATCATATAGCATTCAACAGATTTCAACCACATGTCGTGTGGTGCATAATCATAACCTCCTACCTATACAATTTAATTAAATGTAATGTATTATAAATTGAAAAAATTAATTAAATATCTATTTACCGCGTATAAGATATTATTGAGTACACAGACACTAGGAAGACCTCTCTTACTAGACATACTAGCAACCCTTCGCCATTCTTGAACACTAATATCGAAACCCATCACACCATTAACTATAGAATTAGAATCGTTATCATGTCCATCAACCTAAACTTTTAAGATAATACCTATGTTATATTAATAATATAAAATAATCAGTGGTGGGTTGGTGGATTAGGGGGGGGGGGGTTGCACACCCAATTCCCAATTTTTTTTTTTACATTTTATAGGTACCTAATCTATATTGTAATCAAAATATTCTATGGTTATTTTTTGTTTTCATTTATTATAATATGGAATTTGGTAGCTGATGTCATGAGGTGATTATAATTCAAGTACCTATTCAAAAATTAAAAGTATTATCCAATTTTCCTCTCCATTAACGTTTTAGATTGGTTTGGTTTGGAAAAGAACTAAAATAAACATCCACAAAAGAACATAATACACAAAACTATTAAGTATCTACCTACTACATGTATGTGAAAGTCATAATAATGGCTGCAAGGAAATCAAGGAAATAATAATAAAAGCGAACCAAACGATTATTAAATTCTCAGCGGAGTGATTAATTTATTGATTTTACAATTATGTATTATTTTTGTTTTTTTATTATTTATTTTTATTTGTGTCTGTCGTCACCTTGTAGGACAGTAAAAACGCTTAAATTTTCTTCAACAGCATCTTTTCTGACAGGGAATTGAATCTAGTTGGTACTTTGGGAGGCAGATAGTGATATATACTACAATGACCCACTTGTAACCTAGGTACTGAAAATCAGCGTGACATCCACTAACCCACTTTTTTTTATTTAATGATAAGATTTTTACTACTGTAAATGATGATATAGAATAAGAATAATCCAAAATAAATATTTGTATGATATAATTGTAAAGATAAATTAATCGATACAGAAACATAACTTGTCCAAGATACCAGACCTACGTGTATTTTAATTAGTCGTAGGTTAGGTCGTGGTATGGGTATAATATTTTATTTAATCCATTAAAATAGGAAAACTTCTTGTATTTAAAATACATGATGTTATTTACTGTTTTCATACCTATATAGTATAGACTCTCTGCTATAAAACATTATAAACCTATCCATCAATCATTTGTCACGGAAAAAAAACAAACTGAATATAATATTTCTCCCATGGCCTTACCCATTAAAAATACGAGTACGGTGATCGAGGGCCTTATATTCGTTAAAATTATTATTCGAACGATAATGGACTGAACTGCGTCGAGTAAATTTTTCTCATCGACTCGCCCGCCTTTGACTTGCCTCTTAGAATAAAACATAAGAATAAGAAGGCAGTAATGGGACTGTGTTTACTACCAACTTAGTGGGTGACTACAACAGTTTTTAACAACGTATACTGTTCGTGGCGGTGTTGAGTCGAATATTCAAATTTTTTTACTATTGTTATTATTGTTCTACTTGAGATATTATTAAGCACTATAAATATCAAATTATATTTGACTCTGAGTTCTTGGGCCTCGGCCTGAATCGTTGTAAAAAAATAAAGAAACCGTACTTTTGAATATTTCCGCGTGATTGTATTTATTTACTTTAATTACACATCAATACTGGGCCCCACTGAGAAAACTCGCGTGGGGGCTCAGGAGTTCTAAAACAAATTATATAAAAAATAACACTTATATTTTGTATATCCATGATTAAAATTTGTAATATCATATAAATAATAATATAATATACATTATAATATCAATAGACGATAAGTTCAATTTCCAATATGAATATACTTTGGTGCGGCACATCAAACGAAATTCAATTATTTTTATAAAGAAATTAACATTCCTTTAAACTTAGATCATACAAATTCATAATTCACAAATTGGCATTTCGTAACAATGTTTATTATTTAGCCACCTAGAATTACATGAGTATTCAGGGCCGGCGACAAATGGTCTACGCCACTGCAACGGTTAATAGATTAGAACACCGAATACGACTTAAGTTTATAAATCTTTAAATAGTCCTGACAATCCTGTACCCGTGCGGCTAGCAGCTGTATAATAAACACGTAACAATTAATATCATAACATACTATGTGCATAGAACTGTTCAAAATGTTTTAGTTCAATTTTTTAAAAATTTTTTCTTAGTGTTTTTAATATAATATTTATCAAATTTTAATTTTTAAGAGAAATTATACAGATAATATATTATAAGCCATTAAACAGAAAAACCAGGAATTTTTATAGGTACCTACTTCACATAGTTTGTTTTAAGAAATTACGGGTCGACATTTTTACAGTAGGCGTATAAATTATATTTCAGTCGGAAAATACTTGATCTCACCGAAAATCGTATAACGCCGGCTCTGCGAGTATATCACTCAATCATAATTGCATCTCGATTATCCATGGACCATGAATAATAATATGATACTAAAACGAATAATAATCGTCCAATTACGAACGCATACCGATATTATATAATATGGATGATCACACAAGACAATTAATTCAGTTATTGCGCGACAAAGCGGGGATGACAATCTACGCTATGCTTTATATACGCAACACCTACACGGATACGACCCTTTCGGAATACAACTAGTTAATAAATATTATATTATTTCAGTCTTTAATCTGTATAATATATAAAACAGTAAGCTGATTGACTGATCTATCAACGCACAGCTCAAACCATATTGGACGGATTGGACTGAAATTCGGCATACAGATAGCTATTGTGGCGTAAGCATCCGCTATGAAAGGATTTGTCGAAATTCGCATTTTAAATAGGTGCTCAAACGGGGATGTCGAGGTTCACGATGGAAATTGGAAATTTTATTTTTATCTGTTCTTTAAATAGTTGCCATTGGTTACAGTCTATACAGTAGAAATTAGTATTTATTTATCATTGGTTTCCATTGGTTATTTGGGCAGATCATTTACATCGACACTCTAGATTGAAATCATACACTTACGTACCAGCAGCACGGGGTCCGCGATCTACTACAGGTAGATTGCCTACCTGATATAATATACTGCTGCGAATCAGAATTTTTACTCCGGGCAGCGAAAAAGTTAAGATACGTTTTGAACGCCATCCACCAAATATCGAACAACGAATTGGACAGAGTTTGGGTCATATATAGAGTTGGTACAGTTAACGGGCAACGAAGTGCACGGGGTCAGCTAGTAGTATATTATACCTAATATAGTAGAACCATGGGAGTATTCGATCGATTAAAAATGTATATTGTTTATCCGTCTCGCCCGCCTCATGCGGTTAACGAGCCGCCACCGATACCGTAAACGGATGCCCAAGTGAAAAACGCGGTGAAATAGATAATATTAAGAATTGGTCCACGCTCCTTCCCACTGTCCCGATCGCGAAACTCGAGGAGTGCAGAAGGACACGTGACATTTTGACGGACGTCGCGGACGATGCAATAAATCGACTTACGGCCTTATTATTAACGGCTTGCTCGGTGTTAAGTTAAAGTGTTTTGAGACACACGTTTTATAGCGGCGACCGTCGTCGTGTGCCGTTACATAGGTACTGTTATTATTATACGTGTTGGCGGGCGGAGGGGATGTTTCAAAAGTGATTGACGTTTTTTTGAATTTGTTTTTCAAGTCATCCCATCAAACGAAAGAGCGCAGTGTTATTAAACTGCGTACGTAAATATTATTGTTTGGCCGCCTCCGCCGAGTGCCAACAACTCCGACGGTGCTATATATACATTACAGTCGCATGCGTAACAATATTGTAACAACGTTTATTAGGAATAATTATCATCAACATAATATTATAATAACGAAGAGGAAGTGTGTAAATAATAAACGAAAAATCACGCGACCCACGGCGTGGCGTTATGGCGCAGTCGTTATGCGAAACACGCAGGTTAATAACAACATATTGTTTTAATCGCACTCGTCGGCAGCTGACTTGATGTGTGACGTGTACTCGAAATGTAATCACGTTTTTGTGGCATTTAGACGCATTTAGCCGCGTTTAGACATTTTGCGCCCCCTAAGCTCCAGTGAAAAAAAATTGCTTCCCCTCAAGGGGTCTACCCACGGAAAATATGGGAGATGGATCCTCATTAACCTTTTAGATTTTGAGCACAGAAAAAAATATTTGTTTTACAATGTGTGCTTTTTTTTAAAAAATATTGTTTAGTAATTGCTTGATCCTCTCTCCGCAAAGATACGTTTGAATTGATGTCACCTAAACCTTGCTTATAATTCATCATATAAATTGTTTTTTTTTTAACACATTTAAGTAGGTTGTAGGCATTTCATGAATAAATAAAATAAAATTATAAAAAAATGTCAAACAGCATAATACTAATATACTATAGGTATATATAATACTGTTATTAAAATAATTAAAATTATACAATTTTAATAATTCACAAGTAATCATATTTTTGGCCACAACATTTTGGCGCCCCTTAAATACTGGCACCCGGGGCAGTTGTACCCAGCCCCCCCTAAATGCGGCCCTTTATAATAATAATAATAACATATTATTTTAATCGCACTCGACAGCAGCTGACTTGATGTGTGACGTGTACTCGAAATGTAATCACGTTCTTGTGGTCTTTTTTGGCCCAAACGTGCATAATAGTTGTTGAAGTACCTACACAGATGTATAAAAGTTAAGGGGGCTGCAGCGGATTTTGTCAGAAATCAAAACTACTGTAGATTTGACCAATCTAAACATTAATTTTGTTTGTTATAATGTTTTTCAATATATTTAAATATTATTAAACCTAACCTAACCTAACCTAACCTCAAGGGGGCTGGAGGGGGCTCCAGTCAATGAAAAAAAAAATGACTTTTAGACCAATAAGCTAGACAAAACTGGAAGAACTTGGTTTGACAGATTTTAATTTTGAAAACGGATTATGATTGATCAACAAGTTTACTAGGGAATGATCGAGGCGATTTTCAATATTCCAATTATTGTTAGTGTCATAATGAATAGTATAAATACAAAAATATCATATTTTTTCGATATTTTTATTCTTGGATAACACA
>NC_042493.1:123922727-123939239 GCF_005508785.2 Acyrthosiphon pisum
CCCCCCCCCCCCCCCCGATCATTTAGATAATACCTAATTTGTATACCATTTTATTGCATTTATTTGCATTTTATATAGCAGTCTTGGAGGGCGATAAGGAGGACTGATAACTGATAAGGTGCCACAAAATTGTAACAATTTTTTACCATGTGATATAAAAACAGACCTTATGGTAAGTGTATTATTTTTTGGCTGGCCCCCTCCCCACAAGAAAAATTTCTGCGGGCGGCCTGTGCGTAATATAAATCAACGACTAAATATGTACCTGTATCCGGTTACACTACACAAGACATACCTAGGGGAGACTGGCTTAATATATGACATATTAGGGTAATATGACACATTGATGTTTTGATTAGAATTATTGATTTTTACGAACCGAATCCGCATTATATACGTGACAAATAACCTCCTACATACAATTGTTTACAGTGACCACAGGTTTTGACCTTATCAGAGAATTTGATAGCAAAAATGTGTTTTTTGTCTTATCAACTTTTTTTAAAATCATTTTTAAAAATTAATTTTAAAATATAAAACTTTATGTTCCTTCAATTTTTTTATTCGAAGTTGAACATAAAAAGGCTAGCTATACTAAAATTATTTTATCAATAAGCTTATTATAATACTTTGGCCATAAAAACTTTGAAAAAAACTCGTATGATATCCGGCAAAATTACATAGCAGTGTTTATTATTATATTAATTATATTAAAATATATTTCTTAAGTGTTGCTATTTATAATAAAAAAATTGATTAAACTATAAAAATTGAAAAAAATATTTTAATTTATTTCTATTGCCCAGTATACAGTGGTTGCTTATACAAATATAGTGTATGTCATTTAAAAAAAGTGAATTAAAATTATTTGTTTGTATTAAATATACAATTAGACTTCAGAAATATGTGTATAATATAAATACAAATATGCTGCTCAAGTTTCATGTGTTAACTAACATTATTTCTTAATTTTTTTTTAAAATTAAAAAGTGGTATGTCATATTAAGCCAGTCTCCCCTATATTATGCTGTAGTATTATAAACATTTACAGTCAGCGTCTGCTGAACTACAGTGTGAATATATTACTTATACACTAGATTATATAGGGCGTTATGTTTACATAATTCCAACAGTAGTAGACCGCTTGACTGCAAATTCGGTCAGATAAACACGACATGTCCATCGAGTTGGTACCGGCACAATATACTTGGACTATAGTTTGAATAGGTAACGAAAAATTCCTAGGAATTTGTTAGATTTTGTTAGATCGTTTACAGAATTTGCTACTATAGGAGAATTATTTGGCCGGGGGTGGGGGGGAAATACATGTAAACTGGGTTCATGTAAACTCCGTCGGTGAAGAAAATCAAGTAACAGTATACAATTAATTTAATATACCTATCATAATTTAAAAAAAAAAAAATTCATAATTTTTATAATAATAATCATCCTTATTAAATAATACTAATGTATGCATATATACCAATATAAATAATATTTCTGTTGATGAATTAGGAGATTCATTGTCTTCAACATCATAATATAACAATTCTAGTTCCTCCTTCACTCTTCGGCGCTTAGTTTTATTACTTGTCAAAATTTTAAAATTTACTATACATCTATCTGGATATATTTAATTATTTAAAACATAACTACAAAATATCAATTATCTCACATTAATATACTTATCAATTATAGCTGTTGTATTATACACATTTTTAGTATAATATGTACCGGGAATACTTTAAATTATTTAACCTATTTTGAATTACATTTAGATACAATGAACAATTTTAAGTCTCATAACAGTTAAACAGTATGTAATATTATTTGTCCATGCCTAAATATGATTATAATTTAATATTTAAATATATATTTAAAATCCAATATTGTTTTCATTATATTTTGTAGAATATGACACATTTTTGATGATTATACTAATACTATTCATCACAATTTTAAAAACTCAATTTCAAAAAGTTTCAATTAATATACAAAGGTAAATTTGCAATAGTCACCAGGTAAGTTAATATTTAAACATATTTAGCTCATTTATCATTCGATAATTTTTTAAGATTTTATAATTTGAATCAGGTAACTTAAATTAATGTAGGTAGTAGGCAGTGGCGAATGCTAACTCCGATGTATGGACATGCTCATTTATCATAATGTATCATAGTTCTATTCAATTTATAAATAAGACTTTAATTTAACTACTTTAATTTTAATTATATTATAAAATTCATTGACAAAGCGCAACCAACTGCACATGCCTTGGGTGGTTAGTACCACGGCTAAAGGTCTCGGACTAACCGGTATTTCATAAGCGTCCTATAGCTTGCGTACACAGTTATCGCATGCTGTCAGTAAATGTTACGATAAAGATAAATACAGAAAAGTATAACAAAAATAGATGACATTGTTAAGCATGCAACACATGTTGAGCATGCTTGGAGAATTTACCACTGGTAGTAGGTACTAAGTACCTAATTCTAATTATCTTAAATAGTTTTAAATAAATAATAAAACCAGGTTTTACGTTATGGAGTAATAATCTTATCTTAGACAAATTAGGTATATGTTTTTTAAATTCTATATTTATAAGATATATAATATATACATTGTTTAATCAATAATTTATATGACATCAAAAGGATTTAATTGATTCAAACTATATGTAATCCAATATAATATAGAAACATCTCATAGTAGGTATGTAACCATCGCATATACTCTTCCAAATTAAACTCCTTTGATAAAAAATTGTAAAAATAATAATAAAATAGCAATATAATAAAATTATAGTCTGTAACAGAGAGTAACATATTTATATTTGGATAGTGAAAATAAAATACCTACCTTTTCAAAAATTTGTTAAAGTACAATACATTTTTCTTGATTTTAATAATGACTATATAAAATTGTTTCTAATTATATTATATGTAGATTCATACTTATTTCCAACTTAAAAAGTTATATTTGACATGCAATAACAAATATTGTAAATTATTGATTATTAATTATTATTTACGATAAGCAGGAAACTTGAGGAAAAACTGAGCTATCTCACTTCAGAAGCGATTTTGAGTACCAGCTCAATTGTAATTACAGATACATTTGGAATAAATTAATAACAATAAAATTATTTTAATAAACATTTTTTCTATTCATAATACATTTGTATCAACATTTTAATTATAATAAATTAGGTATAACCAAAAAACAAATATTCAATTTTTAAATCCATTATACATTAGTAGGTAGTTATTATACATCAAATTAATAAATAGTTTTCATGAACAAAACAAATTGACAAATTTTTTACAAAAACTGGATATTACAATCTACATTTAATAAGCTATGCTATTTTTACAATTGTATATTGCTTAATGTAAACACAATTATGTTTTTGGATTTATATTATTCAAATAGGTGCATTGTAGGTACACAAACATATATAGTAAATAAAATACAATATATTATATTATACTGACCACCAATGCTTAATGATTTATGCTGCCTATAGTATTATATGTACTGCATTTCATAATTGATATTTTTTTATAATTAACATTGAAGTCCATATTATGCTTGATTATGTGAATTCATTTTTCAAATAAATCATACATTAAAAAAAAAACCTATTTAAAGACAATATACTTTCCTATATTAGTTTACAATCTTTGAATTGATTTTAGTGGATTAAATAAACCATCCTGTATGCCAAATTGAATGGATAATCATAATCCACTTACAGGTGGAATGTACTATTTATAAATAATAAGTGTGATAATTTAGTGGTTAAACATACTTTATCCATATAGATATAAAAATGTATAGGTGTCAAACAGGACTGGCTTGGCATTAATATCAATAAAATTATTTTAAGCACTTCCACTATGGTACCTATTCGACAGCTGATATTATAATTATCGATAAATTATTGTGGTATTTAGTTTCGTTCTTTATTTTTGTTGTGGCGGAGCTATAACAAACCAGTACCAAAATATGTTAGGTATCTATTTTTTATCATCATTTACGAATATAAGTTATCGATTTTTTAAATTATGATTCATACATTTTTAGTTAGGTATGTATATAATAATTATCTATTTAATCTGTATATTTATCGTATTTTTTATTTAAACAACTTTGGCAAGCAGAGTTTACAATGGACATTTTTGATTTTGGATAATTTTATCGCAGACATTTTTACCTATAGATTTACACAAATGATAAATACCTACAGTTCAACCTCCAACTTAAAAATGCATAGAACAACAAAAAACATATTATCATAAGCTATATACATAATAAAATTGTATTATAAATACCAATTTAGGTTAAAAATTGTTCGTTCGTTTAAAAATGTGGTGGCCTATCAATTACTACTGCACTACTAAAGACACTTTTACCCTTTATACAGGACTCCATTAGTTTCCATGTGTTGGTCTTGGGGTTGTAGATTTCTACAGAATCGTTATGTGTTTTAAATGGTCTTCCAGCCATAACATATATTAAACCATGCAATGTGACTACTTCTACATTATAAGGGGAATTTAAATTAAAAACTTTTTTAAAAATATTTTCTTCTAAAAAATGTTTAATAACTTACCAGGATTCATTCGTTCCATATGTAAATCAGCCATACGAGTCCAAAAGCCATCACTTGGTCTATAGGCCTCTACAGACTTACAATATCCTAATTCATTATATCCACCAATAGCATATATAATACCGTCTATAACTCCTATACTAACATCACAGCGACCTTTGGACATTTCTGCAACATGTTTCCATGTGCCAAGACTGGGATCATAACATTCGACAGATTTCAAATATATGATCTCTGATGAATAAACATAACCTCCTACCTATATAATTGAAATAAATGTAATGTATTGTAAATTGAATTAATAATGAATTAAATATCTATTTACCGCGTATAAGATATTATTGAGTACACAGACACCAGGATAACTTCTCTTACTGGACATACTAGCAACCCTTTGCCAATTTTGAACACTGATATCGAAAGCCATCACACCATTAACTATAGAATTAGAATCACTATCATGTCCGCCAACCTGGAATTTTAAAATAATAACCATGTTATATTAATAATATAAAATAATCAGTGGTTGGTTGGTGGATTAGAGGGGGGGGGGTTGGGGTGAACACCCAATTCTCTATTTTTTTTTTTACATTTTATAGGTACCTAATCTATATTGTAATCAAATTATTCCATGGATAATTTTTGTTTCCAATATTCATAATCTGGAATTTGGTAGATGTCATGATATGATTATAATTCAAGTATTCAAAAATTGAAAGTATTATCCAATCTTCCTCTCCATTAACTTTATTTCCATAGGCACAACTAGACCTATATTTTTGGGGGTGCACAAAATGTAAAGAATTCCCAGACCCCTGACCCTTAACACTGTATATACAAGGTGTAAGAGGAAGATGTGACAAAAAAAAAAAAAAATTATGGTATACTTAACGCATATGACAAAAATTGTGAAAAAAATATTACGTTCTAAATAAATTTACCCAAAAAAAATATTGATATTTTAAAATACTCTTAAAAATAAACTACTTGACTTATATCAATGTTTTTACCTTTAAAAATGTTTTTATAATCAATTTACAAATTTGATATTTTTAATTTTAGATTCTGAGTGAAACGATGAATGTATTGATTTTACAACGATGTGTGTTTTTTAAAATTTTTTTTATTATTTTTTATTTATTTTTTTGTAATTTTATTTTATTTTTATTTTTATTTTTGTGTCTGCCATCACCTTTTAGGACAGTAAAACTGCTTGGATTTACTTCAACAGTATCTTTTCTGATAGGAAAGTGAATCTAGTTGGTACTTTAGGGGGGTCAAAAGTTAAATTTTTCCAAAATAGCATTTTCTATACACGATAAAATTTTGAAAATAATTTGACTATTTTTAAGCTGTTTACGGACATTGTCAATTTTCAATTTTTTTAGTTTATTTTCTATAAATATGAATACAATTTTATTTATTGGGTAAAAAAGTGTAAAAATTTAACACAAGGCTCCTGATATATTGTTACAATAGCAGTTAAATAATATTAAAAATACATAGGCACAATTTTTTTTTATAAGCATTTAAAGATTGAATTTTGTCAAAATGTATCAAATATAAAATTAAATAATTATTTTGTAGTTAAAAATGTATAATAGTTCAACTTTTATATCTAAGGATTGAAAATTTAAAACAAGATTCCACGTAAGTAGTTAATTCTGTTACCAAAAAATCTAAAAAATACATGAGCACAGTATATGTTTATAGTCATTTTAATTTTAAATTTGGACGAAATTACTATTTTAGTTATTTTGTTGTGATTGAATATTATTTGTGGGTACTTGAAACTTCTAAAGTATACTATTTTATATCTATGATAGTACTACGATTTGTAGTTAATTTATAGCAGGTTATAAGTACCTAAGGGATATTGTGATATGATTGATTTGGAATTTATTATGGATCAATTTTTTTTTTAATGCCATAGATAAGTATATGACATACCATCTCCGCTCAGAATCGTTTTTCTTATACAGTGATATTATATCATTGAATTCAAATTTAATACTATCCATTATAAAGTGACCTACTTGTAACTTACTGTACAGCAGATCGACATCCACTTACCCACCTTTTTTTTTATTTTCAGTAGTAAAAAATAAAAATATTTTTTCATATTAAACGTGTAGTGCAAAAGACTATATATTATATTATTATCTTCTATATATATAAAAATGAATGTATGTCAGTGTGTCTGTGTGTCCATGTTACCATGGTTACCAAGGTTGCCATGGTTACTAAGGTTACCAAGATTTCATGGTTATTAAGGTTACCATGATCCATGGTTACTATGGTTACCAAGGTTGCCATGGTTACTAAGGTTACCAAGATTTCATGGTTATTAAGGTTACCATGATCCATGGTTACTATGGTTACCAAGGTTACCATGAGTGTTGTTTATAATTATAGGTCTTTAATGGGCAACGAATTGCACAGGATCAGATATAGTACGGGTGTGTCCATCTACCCATGGCAAACAATTATATAATATTTTGAAACTTATGGACCTTTTTGTTTTTAAATAGTTACCGTGGGTTTCAAAGCTATAATAATAATAATTATTGGTTGCCAATGGTTTAAAATGTTTGTTATTTATTATAGTGCCCAACGATTCATATTTATAACCGAATTCAATTGCAACTATTATAAGAATTTCTACTATTATTAGTTAATTTATTATGCCCAACAACAAACGATCGATAAATAGTCCCGCAGTTCTAGCACACAAGAAGCGGGAAACACGAGCCGCGGAAACAGACGAGCAAAGAGAAGCCAGGATGAGTACCGACCGAGAACGACGGTCCCGGGCCCGAGGACAAACCGAGAATCCGGGACAGACGAGCAAAGAGAAACCAGAGTGAGGACAAACCGTGAATGTCAGTCACGGGTCCGCTCATCTGAGACAGCCGAGCACCGAGAAGCAAGATTGGGGACCATGCGAGTAATGGGTGCTCGATCCAGACGAACCACCGAATTGAACCTTTGTGCACTACACTATGATGCCGATATTAATTACAGCACACACCCAAGCGTGGCCATCGGAATAATGGATCCCTTTCGGAATAATAATCCCTTTTTGATTATGTTAATTAACGTTTAGAGATTAATATAATCTGTAAAATACATATGGAGTAGGTATTTTTAATGGGCGACGAGGTGCACGGGATCAGCTAGTATCATATAAAAATTAATCCAAAAAATTGATTAAAAGAAAAGTTATTTCATCTGTAAATCTTCCTGTCATGGTTTATGTACTAGATTTTAATATGAGTGAAACAGTAACAGATTGAGAAATACAATTATCACAACTATTTTAACATGATTTTTCTCTACAGTAAATTATAGTTTTTTAAATACTGCTAATTCAGACTTTAGGATAACGTGGTCCATCTCTCCTTTTTTAATTGCCCAAACCAATAATGCCATTATAATTATTTTTATTCAGTTATTTCAGTTTTTATTAAGGATTTTTTAACTCTGGCTGATTTAAACTAGATGTAGAATAGAATAAAGCTGGAAAATCTAGATTGTCAATTTCTTGTATTTTCTTTTTTCTTTTTAAATAATATAGGTTCTATAAATCTTATTATTTGTTTAATATTATTAGTTATTGAATAAACATTGAAATATTTAATTTTTATAAAAAAACACCATAACAGTTTTTTGAACAACACAATTTCACTGAAATTTCACTGAATTATGGTTGGCTATTGCCTATTAGTAGTCATAGCCAGAAATGTTGGAACATAATAGTGAAGTATCCTCTTATTATATTCCTCAATATACAGTATGGTGCAGCCTTTACATTTTTGTGTTTATAGACAATTTTTGCTTCAAAATAATCAAAATACAATAGATTATATCTTTTATATTTAGGGGGTGCGCATTTTAAACTCCCCCTAGTAGCACCAATAGTTATTTCATAAATTTAGTTTGGAAAAGTGCTAATATTATAAACTACCACAAAAGAACTATAATATACAAAACTATTAAGTGCCTACTACATACATGTGATAGGTATTCATAATAATGGCTTCAAGGTAATAAAAAAACAGGAAATGAAAAACAAACCAAACAATTATTAGATTTTCAGCAGAGCGATCAATGTATTGATTTTACAATTATGTGTGATTTTTTTTTTTTTTGTTATTTATATTTATTTGTGTTTGTCATCACTTTTTAGTACAGTACAATTACTTAAATTGTCTTCAACAGCATCTTTTCAATAGGAAATTTAATATTGTTGGTACTTTGGGAGGTAGGGAGTGAAATCCACCACAGTGACACACTTGTAACCTACTGTGCATCAGTGTGACATCCACTAACCCACTTTTTTTAAAATTTAATGATAAGATTTTTACTATTGTCACCAATCTGTGTGAAAAAGTATTACACCCACAAATTAATATCTTTAACAATACATCATGGAAAATAATCAGTTTGGTATAACTTACGATATATACACAGTGATTTATTAAGCCAACTCCAAAATTACGTCGATTAATTTTCATGCGAGGTATTGGTATCCAACAAGGTTCTGGTGAATATAAATCAATAATTTCACTTGTTCTGCCATAAGGTTGTACTATGACAACAAATTGATCTTTTATTAACAAGGCACTACCAGTTCCATGGTTTTCACTGATTTTTGACGTGATGTTCCAATGGTTGGTAGATGGGTCATACCAGTTTATATAAGTATTTTTTTCATCCCAACGTAGCATAAGAATAATCTAAAATAAATAAATGTATGATATAATTATAAAGATAAATTAATCAATACACAAACATACTTTGTCTAAGTTGCCAGACCTACGTGTACAACAAATTTTATGTGGTAGGATGATTTTTTGGATAGTCTTGTTAAGATTGAAACGTAAAGCATAATTTACATAATTTTTACCTAAAAATATTATAATTTTAAAATAATACTAAATTTAAAATAAAATTGTTATTTATGGAAAAACATACATTCAGGACTTATTTCAAAAAGAGGATGTCCAACTACATTATTTAAAAGATATTCTGTCTGTATTAATGGCAATCTTACATGGGCCATTGCATTTTTGAAATATTGTTTTCTAGTATCCAAATCATGTTGTACCCAATTTATAACACTTTGAAATACCTGTAACACATAAATACAATTTAATTAATACATATCAAAATGTAGTAATATATGATCAATGCTTCAATTTTTTTTTTTTTTTGCTCAATACTATTAAATTTGCATAGCTGAACCTAATAACTAATACTTATAAGTTATCGGTTTATCATAGGGTGTCTTGTAGGGATTTTGACTTCTTTTTTTTATTGCATGCTATGTTGTATATCCTATATGTTTAAGTATTAAAATTATTGGTAGTTGAATCATATTAAGTCTTATTATTTGTAATTTAATAGTTAAGGTCTAAATACCATAATTTATTGAAAGAAACATATACATAAAAATATATAACCCCTTTAGACATTTGATATATTATGCGTATTATAATATGATTATTTGGGTTTATCAACTACCCATACATGGAACAACCACCAATGTAATAATTGAAATTGTGTAAAACGTAATTCATATTTAAGCAGTCATAATATAAATTATATAATACTTATACTCATAGTAAAGTAAACCATATTCAGCTCAAAATAATAAAATATAAAAATGTGTAGTTTTAATTTGCTTACATTTTGTTCCAATGGAGCATTAAGGTCATTACTGGAAATTATTTCAATTAATTCTTCATGGGATAAACGGAAAAAATCATCATATTTAACCACTTCTCTGAAAATAATAATTAATATGTAAGTAGGTATACAATTTAGTAATTGAACAAGACAATTATTTTATGTAAATCATACGGAAACTGTGTTTTAATATATGCCTTAGAACATGCTTTCAATTCACTAAAGTTGTATAGGTCAGCAAATCGTTTCGTTTCAATACAATTGGACGGATTCAATTGCGTTACCAAAAATTCACTACATATATCTTTTATATAGTCTATTGACAAGAAATTTGCAGTTACTAACAAAACCTTGAGAAATCAACAACAATAAATTTAAATTAATTTTATAAAAATATATAAGAAATCAAATATAATATATAATGTATCATACCAATGCATTTTCTTCATTGACAATTATTTTTCCGGTGTAAAAATAATTTATTATGAGTTCCAAAGAGGTATAATCTACAGATCTCATATAAATGTGTTCTTTATTCTTTTCGCTAAAGTTAGTGAACATAGCCATGAAATATGGACTGGCTGATGCTAAAACTACTTTGTGTCCATAAACAATTCTACCGTCATCTGTTTCCATCTTTAGATCACATAACAATTCATCTCTAAAAACAAACATATTTTGTTTAATTTTAATTTTGCTAGCCACTAAATTAAGCCACTACGTACTTTCGTAGAGATTGCAGGACTCTAAGTATTTCTAACGCGAGTGAGCTATTTTGAAATGCGATTGATTCGCATTTATTACCTTCACATGGTAAATGTTGCATTGATTTTTCATCCATATCTGTAATTCAAATATAGTCTTTTAAATTGTTATCTATATTTATTGAGTATTACCAAGTTTAAGTTAGTAAGATGTAAGACAACTATTAAAATAGAAGATAAATACCAGTAATATATTTCCAATGAATGCTAGGTACATTCTTAAGAGACTAAGAAGTTACAATAAATATAAATAATGGTTTAACCAAATCAATTATTAGAATAGTATTAATTACCTACTCATACGAGTATATTATTAGAATATTACGAATAGAATACATTTGAACGAACGGTTTTTATATTTAAAATTTTTAATTTTAAAATAGTATTTAGGTCATTAATTATATATTAGTATCATTTGAGTATTTTTTATTTACATTTTGCCATTACAATATAATAAATTATACAAAACTTTTTCAAAACTAACAAATATACTTAATAATTTAATTAAGATCTTACAGTTTTAAATAAATTTATGTGTTCAAATATAACCAGTAAGTACTTATATTTTATTTTAATAGGAACTGTTATTAATAACAAAACCAAACTATATACATTACAATTTGAATTTAACCTATTTAGTTCACTGAATCATTATAACTAAATTAATTATTAGAATACTATTAATTACATACCCATATAATATTAAATATTTTTGGATGCAGTTGTAATTCTCTGAATAAACAAAAATATAATAATACCTAATTATTAGGCTGAGAAAATAGTTATATATATCTTTTTTTATTATGCAGTTTTCCTTAATTTAATATAATATTCTGTGAAAATGCAATATTATAACCATAGTTATAAATTATAATTTTTCACTTATAATATTTGACATTTTCAATGATTGTTATTTTTTTTTCTATACAATTTTAATAATTGTGTTATTCAAATTTTCTTGGATTCAGTATAGTTGATTTAAATGATTACCTTACCTATAGTTTATTGCTGTTTAATTCAACACAACTCGGTGACAAAAATGGTATTAGATGTGTACTTGATTAGAGATTATTCTGAAACAAATGCACAATTAACTGATGTAGGTAGCTATAAATTTAAGTATTAAGAACTATTATTTGTTCAATACAATGTTTTTCATTACACGTTCAAAATTATAAATTACCTTTACGAGTTTGTGACCTTGACATTTGTAACTGAATGTTGATAAAAGACAATGCAGGCTATAACGACTATTATTGCATAGGTATACTTGAAAGTGCCGATTGGGTGGATACACAAGTCACAAAATATCAAACTTTACATACCACGCACTTTGATTTTGAAGAGTACCGAATAATAAAATATATTACGGAGACTTCAACTACATCACCAAACTCATACGGCCGCACATTCAGGAACACGTCATCCAAAGTGTCGCAGTGTGCTAGACAGTGTCGCAGTGTGCTAGACAGTGTCGCAATGTGCTAGACAGTGTCACACTGTTAAACGTTAACAGTCTGTCCCGATCGTTGCCAACTTCAACCCTCGTTAATTATTAAAAACGAATTATATTGTGATTTTTACATTTTTTAGAAAATATAATATAATGCATTACTTTGAACCATGACCCAAAGTAAATTTGATATTCATATTTTGCATATCATTATTAGGTGTAGATCTTATAAACGGTTTATATTATTATTGTGTTATCTTGACGGTCTGCTGAATCATTTTTCACTCGGACTCTTCGTATGAAATAGGTATGCCGTATGCCAACTCGTGATGCGCATGTCTGTGACGTAAGCATTTCTTAAACTGGTCGAGTCAACTGGTGTGGTGTGTAGACTTCGGCGGCGGCGGACCATTGAGACATTTTTACCTCACAGAACAAAGCTGGGTGGAGGACGGATGCGCGATTTGTTTCAAAACCTGAATGTCGCTGACATACCTACCTATTTAATTTTTTAATGGATCGGACCGGTCTCACGCTTTCTCCACCAGCCGGGCGATCACTTTGATGGACCAGCAAACTCACCCCCGTTTACCGTCCGCCATTGTTTGTATGTACGTACAATTTTTCCCCCCCCGGTTAAACACGCGACATACGATGCGTAAAACTTATCTTTTTCATTCGCCGTTTTCTCGACATGGTTCTGTACATAGTTTGTCTCACGTAGTCCCTAGACATTACTTGTTTCAATAAAATATTGTACAGTTTATTTTAAATTGTCGAGTATTTAATTATTACTTACCACAAGCAGGAACCGTGAGTAAAAGCTGAACAATCTCCAGCTCCAGTGGTGGATTCGGGGGTGTGCTATAGTTAGGCACCGCCTCAGTTGTAATTTTAGAAATTTAATAATGTTTCTTTTGTATTGGCACTGTGAAACTGATTTGAATTTTATTCGTACCTACATTTTAATTAATAATATTATTAGACATCGGATGCTTTAGATAAACAATATTTTTATGATTTATATGTAGTATACAGTCACGCTAGGTGGGGTCGCTTTTTTAGATTCGCGGTTATGACGGGTTACCTTATACAATGATAATATTACCTAAATCAATTAATTCAAATTGAACGCCATCCGTTACAGTGATCCATTTAAAACATGTTAAGTATCCAGAAAAAATATGTTTAAATTACAACAAAATACAAAAATCGTTATTCTTCGTTTAAATGTCTGAAATATTTGAAATTTAATATATAATATTATATAAAAAAAAAAACTGTGCTTCTAGGTGTATTTAGTGTTTGAAAATTTCATGAAATTTAAAAAAATGAAATATTTCATGAAATATTTCAAAATGTGTGAAATATTTCAATTATCATTATTTTTGTAGTTTTGTCTTGTAAAACATTAAATAAATAATCTAAATAAATTAAATACCTCATTAGTCATTGACACACATTTTTTTCTTAGTTTTAATGTATAATAGGTAATATAATATTGTATTTTTTTGCTGTACCTACCTATTATTTGATGTAAAAATGTAAAATAAATAAGGAATAGATGTACATATGTTAAAAATCAGATCAGAGTTTTCTTAATCGAGAATCCTTATAACATGTATTTGTATAATTGTATATAAAAAAAACATAATAAAAATAAAAATATAAAAATGGAATATAAATATAAAAAAAAACGCTTGGGTATAACGTTTATCATACATGTTATGTTATGAAGATCATTGTTTCTTATTAATGTTAACATATATTATAATTATATAAAACAAAAAACGTAATAAATATTAAAAATAAACAGTAAAAGGAAACCAGTACTTAGGTATATATTATAAAGATCATAGTTTTCTTGCTAACGATTCACATGAAATAATATAAATTATAATTATAATTTATATATGATAAAAATATAAAACAAAATAATATTTAAAAAATAAAAATGAAATAATTAATAAAAATCCAATATTTCACAAAACATTGAAATATTTCATGAAATATTTCTCATACTTCGAACACTAGGTATATTATTTAAGATTTTTTTGGTTACTGTATGAAATACTTATGATAGATCATCCTTTACTCTGTTTATCCTCAGGTAAAACAATATATTAAATACAAAAAAAGTTTGCATAATTTTCGTTTGGTGAATTCTGTTTTGGTTGAACTAAAAATGCTTATAAAAAAAAAAATGACTATTTAAATCGTTAATATTTTTTAACTGCTTTTGTCATAACTTATGAGGAATATTGCAGTTTTATAAGTTTTTGCCCCAGAAAAAAGTTTTTTGTTGTCAATAACTTTAATAAAGTTAATAAAAATATTTTAAAAACCTTATTAATTATGGAAAATTATAAAATAATCGTTTAGTGAAAATGCCAAGTACCTGTTAGGTTGACGTAATATCAAGACATGTTTTGTTTTTGCATTACGACGAAATAAGATTATCGTTCAATGAGAAATTGTTAATTAACAAAAGGATATCCAATGTCGTTAACATTTCAAACGCTCATTCTAATTTTATTTAAGTTTTAACGAACTTAGTTTTTTGTTAATGATAAGAAAACTCAATGTCGAATCTTGTATTATATTTTAAATTATTAGATTTAATTGAATTTCCAACTCAAAATAATTTACTTATTTTCAAGATTTTCACGAATTGTGTAAAAATTCCAACTTCATACGCTGATAATAAATAATATTGGATTTCAAAGATTAACTATTTTTTTAATCTCCACCAAAAAAAAACTTCTGAACATTTTACATTACATTTTAAAGACTTTTGACATGACAAAAAAATGTTTAGTAATTAAAATAAAACTTATAAAGTCTAAATTTTCTTATGCAGATATACCTATATAATATGATAATAATATATAATAATATAATGTATTGCTCAAAAAGTTTCAAAATATTTTGAAAATTGTATGGTGCATATTAAATTGTAATGTATAGGTACATTCACTGAAAATTGCATTTATCTACAGATATTTTTGTTTGAAGTTATACCAAAAAACAAAATCGGTTTTGCATAAAAAATGTCAGTTTTCTTTAATTGTATTTTTTATGTTTCTAACTCTTTTGAAAAATACCGAAATTTTGAACTTGTATACCATAATATACCAACTAGATTCACCATAATACAAGAAAAAAAAGTTGAATTGAAAATCAAACCATTTGTAGTGCCCCTAAAGGTAATGACAGACAAAAAAAACAAACCACAAATAACTGTAAAAGCAATACATTCATCACTCCGCATAGAACCTGATATGAAGTCTTCAAACATTTTTGAATTACGACACATAAAACTAATGTTTTGGATTAAATTAGTAATTTTTTGTATGAGATATAATATTCAATTTTATTTATTCAACATTTGAATTTAAAATTTGTATAAAAAAAACATTCCACCTTAATTTATAAGTTAGGGCAATGTCCCGAAAAAAGCTTAAAATAAGAACGCAAAATAATATGACTATAAATATTAATTTAAAAAAAAAAAATCATAGCATTGAATAAAACAGTTTTAAATTAATTGTTTATTATCAAAAATTATTTATTTTCCAAATTGTTTTCTTCTTACATCGAGTTTTAGTCTAAAATAAAAAAATTCAGAAAATACTATGTTATTTCGCTATCATTATTGGGCATCACGCATGTGGTTTACCGATAAGTAACAGTAATGCGAGGAAAATACAATTCGCAGTTTACTGACTCGTCATTTATGTCGCACTCGGCGAATTTGCTTAGGTAAACAGAAAACAGGAACGTAGAGTACGAGCCTATATCAGTAGCGTAGCCAGGATTTTTTTTCGGGAGGTGCTGATCAACTTTTACACTTTTACACATTAAATACGTACTAGCACAAATAGATAGCTGAAAAGTGTTAATACATATTGTACATTTTTAAATATTTTAAATACAATTTAAGGACTTTTTGAGCTACTATCATAGACCATTAAAATAATTTTTAACAT
>NC_042493.1:123939289-123946093 GCF_005508785.2 Acyrthosiphon pisum
CCTCAGCCCCCTCCCATGGATACGCCACTGGCCTATATATTATTGGCATAGCAGCCAGTCGAGTTTTGAACCGTGAAATAGAGACTATACATCAGTCTACTATAGTCATATTTACAATATTATTAAACGTAATTAATTGATTAACTTTAAGTATATAATAACGTACCTAATAGTTAAATTATAATAATTCAATATTGTTCAACTCGTACTCCGCTACTCCTGTTATCTTCAATATACTACCCTTAAGAACAGGGTTACTCAGGTGATAGTGTATTTTATTGGTTATAATATTATAATTATTTTAGTCTTGAATAAAACATTGTATTCGTTGCTATATCGTGTTAATTGTGTTAGTCTATGAACGCAGGTCATAAGTTTCTAGGACCTGTAAAATATAACTCAGAAAACTTTATTTATATCAATTCAACAACCCGGATCTAAGGACCGGTTCGTGTAGTGGGAATAGCCAACCAACTACTCCTTAACTGGATAGAGTTAGGTATAAATATCGACAGCCACTGGGTTTGACAAGCCGAGGAGGTGTGTTGCACCATCATACCAATATCTCAGATCTAGGTGAGCTGCATAAAATTAAGTTTTTTTTCAAAAAATTATAAGACTTACACTTTTAGGTATACAAAAAATAGTCGAATATAGGTACACTTATAAATGAAAAATGGTCATAATATATGCAAAATATGCAACTACACGTTTTAAGGTGGCTTGGTGATTGAGAGTACGTAACATACGCTGCCACTAGTTCCCGGATGGGTGACCACAAACCTTGGGAAAAAACCTTGCCACACTAACCACGTATACCTAATAATAAGATTCATAATATTAGGGGTTCCGACATACCAACGTCCGTGGACCGGCCCATAATTATAATTCACACCGGCCCAGTAAGATAGATCTTCCTAACTCCATTAGAAAGTTCGCCTCTGTTACTAGGGCGCAATATCATAGAAAAATGTCCGGTCGTTATTAATTATTTAAAACGTATACAATTGTTAAATAATTTCAGCCATTATAGATGTAAGAAAATATAAAATACAATATTCGTTGCAGATTCAATCGTAGCAATCCGATTATGTGTCTCGTAAAATAATAATAATAATTGCGATATCACTGTCAATCGTTTTAATATCCAATCACTATAACAATATTATAATAATGATATCAATATGAAGTCACTCAGTGGCGTGGACATGATTTCTGAAAGGGGGAGGATCAGAAGATAGAAAACGGCATAGCTAGATGGGAGATGAAAATCGGGAAATCGCCCACCCTCTCGAAACTACTTAATTTGGTAGTAAAATATTTAACAATATTAAGGAACAATGAATATAATTTGAATCGATTCAAAATTCACATCAAACACAACATGGAAGATTATCCGAACGATTTCTGATCGGATCCCTCGAGATTATTTTTCATTAAACCGATTATTATAATAATATCAGCGATAGGTGCGGGTGGGTAGGTACTCGAAAACATTAAAGACGATACCGAATTTTCGTCGAAACCGTCATTCGCACCGACGGATAGATAGGACGATATCGTTTTGATATTATAACATAATCGAATTATTCGACGGACGACGCAGGTATAATTTAATAATATGAAGGTACACACGGGACGAGGATGTAGACGTAATTGTTTCGGACAGTTTCTCGAAGAATGACATTTTGTGG
Organism: Acyrthosiphon pisum; assembly: GCF_005508785.2. NCBI lineage: Eukaryota > Metazoa > Arthropoda > Insecta > Hemiptera > Aphididae > Acyrthosiphon > Acyrthosiphon pisum. Next base: position 123,940,984 of record NC_042493.1, read on the forward strand.
ACTTTGAGCAAAGAGTTCTATGTGACAACATCAGAATGTTGTTCACTTGACCGTTTGAGATTAGTAAAGACCTTTGGGCTTCCGTCTAAGCGATCTGGAAATTGTTGACATCAAAATATCCGCAATTATCGATATCAGTTTGAAGTACTGCAAAAAATGTCTTTAAGCACTCAAAATGTTATATAAGTCATGGCCCGACAGTTATAATATGCCCTAAGACCCTATTAAATATATAGAATATGAAGTTATGCCATAAAATGTTATTTTAAATCTAACGATTATTTATAATATTTTATGCACTAGGTATACTAAAAATGATTTAAATGATGATAATAATATACCTATATAATAATATGCAATATTATAAAATGTTGTACTCAATATAACGAGTCACTGGGTTATGGAAACAGATATTGGTATGAAGCAAATTTTTTTGTTGATATATAGGTACCAATAAAAATATGAAAAACGTAGAAATATCGGACATTTATGATCATTACTTTATGAGAATATTTTGGTACAAACATTGGTTTTCATCAATGACTATTTCGAAATTTTAATGTACCGGCAGGGGTATAACTTGTGAAGTGCACCAAAAATAACAACAATAATTATATTAAGATTCACGACGATAATTTTTAAATAAATAAAAATAAATATTATTATTAATTATGACATACACTTATTTCCGATGAAACTTTTTATTTCAATATAACTATTTGGTTAAATTATATAACACTGTTTGTTTTAACAATAAATTGAAAAAAAAAAAGTTTTATCTGTATGTCAGCCGGAACTCACTTTTCTCCCCTTTACCCTATCAGTTCGCCTATAGATTCTTCGGTGACGTGGAATCCTGGAATAGTAAGCTCTTACTCGAAACTCGAAAGTACCAGGTAAAAAATTTAATATTTCAATTCTTACAAATGATATGTGTAAGTTCCTACACGGTGGAAGAAAATGGTACATGCAAGTCTCTACAAGCAAAATAAAATACTTATGTAAGTTCCGGTTCGGTTCTGGTTATTTAATAAGAAAAAATTGATGTATCGGTTCCAAATAATTTCGGTACCGATTCCAGATGATTTGGTCACCGAAAAGTATGATAATTTTAAATACCTATTCGGATTTCAGGTTTAATTAACAGTATGAGAAATATTAGAAAACTCATATGGTCATACCTACATAGTTTATACACAAAACAGTAAAACCATTAAATTATTATAGATAAATTTATTTTGTTTTTGAACCTAAAGTAGATAACTAATTTAATTTAAAAATTCCGGTTCGGTTTTGGTACTTTATTTATTAAAAATAAAGGTTTCGGTTCCGATTCTTAATAATTTAAAAGTTTCGGTTCCAGTGCCTGAATCATACACTAGATTATTATCAGCAACCTTCACATGTTTTTTAAATTATTAAAATTTTCAAACTCATTCAATACATTCATCAAAGAGTAACACAATAAGAAATGAATAAAATTACGCTGCAAAAGGAATTTTTTAGATTATACAACAAACATTATTAATCAATATGATTATATTAAATATTTTGGTTTCCGAAATAAAGTACATAAAATATTATATACTTTCAAAATTATTTATTTGTTATTAATTATTTATTGTCTTCAACATCATATATAATAATTCTAGTTCTTCATACAGTCTTCGGCGATTAGTTTTTACTTGTCATAATTTTATAATTTACCATACATCTATCTGGATTTCTTTAATTTAAACATGGTTACAAAATATTGATTATCTTACATTAATTTACTTATCAATTATAGTTTTGTTACATACATTTTTGTTTAATAAATACCGGGGCTATTATACATTATTTAACCTATTTTGAACTACATTTATAGTTAGATTCAATGGGAAATTTTAAGTCCCGTAATATATATTTCTCCATACATAAATATGATAAATAATATGTATAAAATGTATAATCGATGATCATTCTATTAAAATTTCATTTATTGCAATATTTACTACATAATACAGTTTTCTGACTCCTTTATTTGTCTATAGAAATATTGAATTCCCTATAATATTATCTTTCCTAATGATTTTTTAGATTCTGAGTGGAACGATGAACGTATTGATTTTACAATGATGTATTTTTTTTATTTATTTTTTATTTTTATTTTTTAAGTCCGTCATCACGGTTTGGGAATTGAGGCAGTAAAAACTGCTTCAATTTTCTTCAACAGTATCTTGTTCGATAGGAAAGTGAATCTAGTTGTTGTATTCGGGAGTACAAAATTCCCAATTTTTATCAAAAGCACCGGGAAAAACAGCATAAAAATTAAAGAAAACGGGAATTTTTACGCAAAATCGGTTTTCCATAAAATCGATTTTGGTTTTTAGTGTAACTCTAAAACAAATGAACGTATTTTCACTGGTTGTTTATATTTGCATTTTCTATATACGATAAAATTTTCAAAATATTGTATCTGTTTTGAACTGTTAACGGACATTTTAAGTTTTCTATTTGTTTAGCTTTATTTTCTATTACCTAATGTCAATTAAACTTTATTTGTCGTGAAAAAAGCTTGAAAATTTAATGCAAGGCTCCTGATATATTGTTAAAATAGCAGTTGAAAATATTAAAAATACATATAAGCAATTTTTTTTTAAAAGCATTTATGTTTGAATTTGGACAAAATGTATCAAATTTAAAATGTATTAATTATTTTGTAGTTAAAAATTTATAAAATGTTCCTCTTTTATAGCTGAGGATTGAAAATTTAAAACAAGGTTTCACGTAAATAGTTTATATATAAATTACTTTATTCACAATAATATCATCAAATGTACATAGTAATATTATAAGCTGATTGACCGTTTTCAATCAGAATCTTTTTTTTTATAAAATTATATTATGTCATTGAATTCAAATTTAACACCATCCATTACAGTGACCCACTTGTAACCTACTGCACAGCAGAGCGACATCCACTTATCAACTATTTTGTTAAGTTGAATTTGCCTGTATGTCACTAACTATTTAAAACATAATGTGAAGACTATATTATTATTTAAGTATAGTTGTTCACCAAATGTTTTATGTTAAAATGTTGATATTTAATTCTTTCTCTTTTTGTTATGAATTTAATTGATTATAGTTGCGGCATGAAGTTAAATAATTGGTCTGATAACTGTTGATAGATAACATTTATAACATTAATTTTATTCGCAATGGACTGTTTTCCTTTTATGTAAGCCATAATATTATTATACCTATCGAGCTTAAAATAATTTTAAAATATAATTTTTGTTTGTATAATAGTATGTAATAACCAATTATAGTCATTAAGCGTTGATTTATATTTCTCAGCTGTGTAAATAATGTACCTAATAGACTAACGGTCAATAAACGCACAGACTGATCTAGTTTATTGGGTACCATATTATAATTATTGTAAACTTTAATATACTCGCTATAATATTATATTGTTGAAAAGTATAACTATTATTTGAAATTCGGTTACTTCGATATAATAATATTATTATTCTTTGGTGCCTAATTATCCGGTTGTTCGTTTTAAAGGTATCGTTTCACGGTTAAATTGTTGCGATCTAAAGATATTAATTATTATGACCGATAGAAAACATTTATAAATTTTAACTCAATATTTTAGACCCTCATCTTAGTACTTTTGGTGATAGTCTCACGTCTCTTTAGTATTGAATATCAATTAACTGATGAAATCGTGATGAATATAAAAAATACTACCTATTGAATTTCAAGTTGGGCAGTCCAAAATTTAAACTTCAGACGCTTATAACAAATATTTGTGAGGTAACACGGTCTTTAACGGTTTTCTTATTTTGTATTGTAAATCAAAAACGATTAAACATAGATACTTAAAATTTTTAGCAATCAATTTGGTTGTAATAATATGTTGTTATAATAGTGGTTTGATAATATTAAAAATACAAAACTACATAAGAACGAGTATTTGACAAAAAACATTTTTGACGTAAGTGTTGACAAAATTAGTCGAAATCACTATAATCTGCAAATTATTTTGTAGTTAAAAATATATAAATTGTTCAACTTGTATAGCTAAGGGTTGAAAATCTAATACGACGTTCATCATAAAAAATTAATTCTGGAACCAACAAATTAAAAAAAAAAATATTGAGCCGTTTTTTTTTTTATATAAACATTTGAAGTGCATTTGCTGTCCAAATTCGATATTCAAACGAACAATTACGGTTTTCATTATTTTGTCACAAGTAGCTCAAAAATATTATTCTCGGAGATTTAAAACTTGTATCTACCTACAATATTATATTTACTATGCGCAATGATATTTTCAAAATAATTAAATTAATTGTATAAATTTACATTTTTTTTTTTTTTTATTGAACTAAAAAAAAACATCAACAGCAAAGGTTATTAGTTTTTGTATTGAATACATAATAAGTGATTTCTGGTCCTAAAATTGTACAATTAATAATATGTTGTTAATTATATGTAATTTCTACTAACATTAATATTATAATATTATCATCAACAAAAAGGTATAAATTGTATTATATAGGGAGGTCTTCCTAAGGAAAGCTAATAAATTTGATATGTTTTCGAAGCCTGGTCCTAATGCTTCTTTCATGTTGGGTGGAATATTGAATTTTAGATTCTGAGTGGAACGATGAATGTATTGATTTTACAATGATGTGTGTTTTTTTTTATTTTTTTATTTATTTTTTTTTGTGTTGTGTACACGATAAGTAGTCGAAATAATGCTACGATTTTCAACTTCAGTATCTTGTTCGATCAGAAAGTGAATATCGTTGGTGCATTGAGAGGTCAAAATTCCCAGTAGTTTTCAAAAGCGCCGGGAAAAACAAAAGAAAAATTATGGAAAAACGGGAATTTTTACGCAAAATCTGTTTTCGAGAAAATCGATTTTGGTTTTTGGTGTAACTTTAAAACAAATGACCGTAGATTCATGAAATTTTCAATGGTTGTTTATATTTCAATTTTCTATACACGATAACATTTTCAAAATATTTTGATTTATTTTGAACTGTTTAGAGATATTTTCATTTTCCATTTTTTTTAGTTTTTTTTCTAAAAATATCAATAAAATTTTATT
>NC_042493.1:123946774-123976330 GCF_005508785.2 Acyrthosiphon pisum
GAATTTTGACAAAAATTTATCAAATTTTAATTTGAAAAATTATTTTGTAGTTAAAAATTCATAAAATGATCAACTTTTGTATCTAAGAATTGAAAATTTAAAACAAGATTCCACGTAAGTAATTAATTCTGTTACCAATAAATCTAAAAAATACATTCACACAGTTTATTTTTATAGTAATTTAAGTACAAATTTGGACGAAATTACATATTAAAAACCTAGAATAACTATTTTAGTTATTTTGTTGTGATTGTATAATATTATTCTTGGGTATACTTGAAACTTCTAAAGTATACTATTATATATCTATGATAGTATCACGGTTTGTTGTTGATGTATAACGCGTTATAAGTACCTAATAGATATTGTGATATGATTAATTTGGAATTTATTATAGGTACCTATTATAGGTCAATTGTTTTTAAAGACTATAGACTATAATATAATATTATGTCTTATACCTAGACTGACATACCGTCTCCGCTCAGAATCGTTTTTCTTATACAATGATATTATATCATTGAATTCAAATTTAATACCATCCATTATACAGTGACCCACTTGTAACCTACTGTACAGCAGAGCGAAATCCACTTACCCACCTTTTTTGAGTTTGTCGGTGTATCGATAGCACTTCGTTACAATATGTTTTATTGTTAGAGTGACCTCCACTGCAGAAAACGACAGTGGAATACTATGCAGATAACTCTGATGAGTGATAAGAGTTTGAACTTCTATTATCACCGCGCACCCGAGCATCTTGGCTGTGTGTGTCGACGCACGGAAAAGTTAGCAAGTTTGCCGGTGACAAGTGGTTATACATTATCGGCCGAATAATATTATAATATCTCCAGCCGACAAATGATACATTGCAAAATTATGGAATTTAACAACACATCGCCAGCTGTGATTTGAGAAACTAGAGATTGATGTAGGTAACCGTAACACTCCTTGAAAGCTTTAAATAATTATTTCTATCTGACGATAAGACATTTTATTCCTGTTATGCGAAATGTATGATATTAATGAATTAGGCAAGGCAATAGAGACAACATTTTTGAAAATGGCAGAAAAAAATCCCAACCAAGACTTTTTTTTTTAAATTTTAATAAAATATGCCCTACAACATACTAAAAGTCCCCATTGATCGGACTGGAGCTTTTTTTTTATAAGCTCATGAAAGTTTAAAAATATGAGCTTTTTTTGAATATCTCAAAAAATATTACAAATATCAAAAAAAGATTCAAGTAACAGTTATTTATTAGACAATTTACAAAAAAAAGAGTTTTCTTATATTTTTTCATTTAAACAAATATTTGGCAAAGATATATTTAAATAAAACTTGAAAGTTAAAAAATTATTAATAAATTTCTCTCTCTTTCCGAGTTAAATTTTTAACAATAAATATACAATATATAATTTTACAACGATGTGGCATGGCTAACGTGCACTTTTATACTTAACCGTTTTGGTATCAGAGTTGTTTCAGTTTACTTATCCTCAAAGGTGGGCATTAACTAGTTAAAAAGTTAAAGTTAAGATAAAAAGTTAATTCTTTTTAACTTTTTAATTTAACTAGTTAATTAGTTTTGTTTTTAACTTATTAACTTATTCAGTTAGAAAGTTTGTTGTTGTAAATTAACTTTTTATAGTTAATTATCATTTATCATTGTCGTGCATTTAAGTTAATTTTCTTTTCGAGTCGTGCGTAATCAACTAGACAATTTTTTCGATTTTGGTCATTTGTTTTCGAATTATATATTATAATAATCTAATTTCGTATACAGTGTTGGTAAATGTTTGTGTATAACAAAATACTATGGCAGTTTATGACTTAAAATATTGTACCTTGAAAAAAATTAACTTTTTTTAACTGAGATAAGTTAATTATATTTTCTGTCTTAACTTTAAACAAATTTAGTTCATTTTTTTTTAACTTTTAATTTAACTTGCCACAGTTAATTATTTTCATGAACTTACCCACCTTTGCTTATTCTACATAGTATATTATAACTATGTGTATTGAGTTTTTTAGCTGGTTGACCGAACTGATAATTTTTCCTCGATATGTATGGAAACAAAACTGAAATAAATCGAAGACCATCGAAGCTAAGGCAGTGCAATTTTTTGCCACATAGGGGAAATAAAATATATTACGACAATACGAATGTGACGACGACGGCCTTTTTGAGACTGAGATGTTGCTGGAGCTTGGTTGCGTGATTGATATAGCTGGCTCTGCCCATACTCAGGTTGTGTTAAGTCCATAAAGACGGTGGTTGACGCGATGTCATGAATTACAGCTGAACGTCCACGAGGTTGTGGTGTATGTTGGCAGGGAATTCTGTGAGACGTGACGGGCAAGACGAGTAAGCGGTTAGAAAAACGAGTGTGTTGTAGTCGTCGTGCCTAGAGTCGGCACGGCAGTCTCCGACGGTAAATTTTGAGTAGTGGGGCTGGCTGGTCAGTGTCGTTGCGTTGCGGTCGCTCGAGACCGAGGCGACCGAAGGAAACGGTGATAACCAGCTGAGACCTGGAGACAACGGCCACTGCGTGGGTCGGGGGACAATTTTACCATGGTTTTTGTACTAATTAAAATATGTTTCTTCCGTGAAATCGCTTTCATGGAAAAGTCACTTTCCGATGAAAGTGGAGCTGTCTGCAAGTTATTGAACTTAGAGCTTCCCTACTCAGATCTCTAATAACTGTGTAAGATATAGGTAGTTTTGATGTAGCCGAAAGAATTGGTTTTTGTGTACAGTAGGCATGGGTACCCTTACTTATAGGTTAGCCGAATAAAGCGGGTGTATTTAAATCCTAAAAATAATATTATTTCGACCTGCTATAACGCACCACGTTTGTGATCCCCAGAGACCCGTCACAGGACCGACGGTTAGTGTACCATGACATAATTGTCCGCTGATGCACAAGACCCCGCACTCTGCATCTTAATTATTCGTGACTTAAACCCGGTCGTTCAAAGCAAGTGTGTGTGTGTGTGTGTGTGTGTGTGTGTTGACAAGCACATAGTCAGTATGGGTCTCTGTCATTCCAGGATTCCCGGGAGCAAATTACTAAAAATCACCCAAAGCCGTTGAACCCATTATATCATAGACTCTGGGGCTGCCCTGCAACATTTCACGCAACTACTCGTCGACCGAATGGAACTATAACGAGACAGAAAAGAGTATGCGCATTGAATTGTAACAATTATTTATAATATTTCATAAACATATTAATATGCACAATAGGAATTTTCTTTTTTTTTCAATCCGTAGATTGGTTGAATTATGAAATATCCTTCCACTTTTCTCTATTCATTGCGACTCTCTTTAATTCTTTATATGACACTCTTCCTATATTCATCATTATTTGTTTCATATATGACTGCCTAGGTCTTTCTCTTCCTGGCTTCCCTTCAGGTTTTCCCTCAATTATAGTCGTTATCCATGTATTATTCCTTATGAGATGTCTTATCCATTTTTTTCTTCTCTCCACAATCGTCGTCCATATTGATCTTTTTTCATTTATTCTCTTATACACGTCTTCATTAGTCACTCGATCTGTCCAAGGAATTTTTAAGACCCTTCGCCAGCACCATGTTTCGAAAGCTTCTATTTTTCTTCGGACAGCTTTTAATATTATCCACGATTCAGCTCCATACAGCGCCACACTCCATACAAGTATTTTTATAATAATATAGGTATACATATATGCTATACATAACAATATACTTTGTAGGTACCTATTATTTACAATATGCTGACTATGCATTAAGCCCCTCCGGTTTAGGTGACACATTTGTAAGGCTACGGCCAAAATTTCCATATGTAAGATGGCGCCAGTTGTCCACGATTACGATCACATTCACCTGAACTCCGGGACAGTCCAACATTTTGCTAAACTTTGTTCGTAAGTAATAATACATTTTTATATTAATAGTTATTTAGATCAATCTTCTTTTATTTGTAATAGCAAAATCCTAAATACCATTCATGCTCCCGAGCTACGATTAAAATATATTCAAAAGAAACTAACTTTTTCCCTGAATACCTATTTTTTATTTAACTGGTCCCCCGACCGCGTTACAGAGTTATTATAATTTTCTATAATCAACCTAACCTTACCAGTGTTTGATATCGATTTAAAATTCGATTCTCGCTATCGATAAAAATCGTTACAAATAATCTAAAAAATTAAAAATTATATAACAATCGAAATTTTTTTAATGATTTTCAAAATGTAAGTTATTCAAATTGATAATATTACGAATGGATTTGGATATTCTGCCTGATTAGTGTATAACTAACGAATTACCCTTTAGTGTTTAAAAACGTAAAATAAGAACGTATTTTTCTGGGTATTGGGTTCAACTTCTCCAACTTTATTTTGGTAGTATCAATGAATTGAAATTTAACACATCCGTTACGATGACCCACACGACACCTAATGCACAGCAGAGCGCAGCACCCACTTGCTCGCCTATTTTTTAACATTGACTAGTACGCATTTCTCCGTTGTTAAATAATCATATTTTGATATTTGTCGATAATGGGGCTGGTGTACATTCGCTTTGAACAGAACCGTTGTAAAATTATTTATCAAACTTATTCAACCATACTATTAAAACATTTATAACATTAATAAGACTCTTAGTTAAATGTATTTTTAATTTTTTGTTTTTTGAATTATGAACAGTGGAAAAATTGATATCAATTAAAAGTAGGTATTTCCATAAAACTTATTTTTACTGTTCGCAATTTTTTTGCGGCTTTGATTTTTGGAGGCATTTTCTCGGAATTCTCAACACACATTATTTACATGTGATAAAAGAAATCATAGGTACTTTATTTCCGTACACATATTATATAATACCAATGTAGTAAACAAAAATGATCGCAAACAAACCTTAATTGTTATGCTCTCATTATTCGATACGAAACCTTTATACTCTGAGCCCACTAATTTATTATGATATTGAAATCACTGGCAAAAAAGATCGTCTCTGATCGAAAGTGTGTCCGTAATAATTTTAGCGGTAATCGCTATACCTAGGTATTCGTACTGAATTCCGTCAACACGCTAGGTAGATAGTTTATAGAACGGCGACGCCCTGATTTTTGTAAATAAACCAGACGCGTGTGTGTGTAATGCAATTGTAATCGAGAGAAGGATTTCTGTTACGAAGTGCACTTTATTTTATTAAAGTGAAAATGCACGCTTTTGGAAACAACAAAATAAGAACGATACGTTTTTATTTTATTTTATGGGGTTATGCCGGGTATAACGTCCGTTTCAATTACAGGACGAACGACAGGAGAAATTATTTTATAAATCATGTTTTCGATAAAACTAAAACCTGTAATAATGAGGGTATCTCGCCGTCACCCTGACAAATGGTTTGGTCAATCGCGTGCGCCATAACAATATTATTATTACCTACCGTCTAACATAATATTATGGACTTATACTCGGGGAAAAATCATCTGCAGTTTCGGCAATCGTAACACGGCGCATTGTCGCATATTTTAGTTATCATTTTTCACGAAAAATTTACAACGCAAATCATACTAGTTTGAAGAATATAAGTGGTGGTATTAGATTTGTTTTTGTTAAAATTCCGTTGTTTGGAGACTGGTTGAAATTTCCTATATTTGTATTGTACATGCAAAAAAGTATCGGTCTTATATATTATGAAAATTTAACAAAATGAAAAAAAGTTTTCAAAACGTTTTACAGTTTAATTTAATTTTGAATTATAATTCAGAATTCCGTGGCGACGATGTTAGTTAAGTAGGTTATATATAAGAGATATACTTATATACTTTATATAAGTCGGGGCAATGGGGGTCGTACGACATGTAAGGCGGTCGTCAAACCAGTACACTTTCAAAAAAAAGCATCTTTCAAATCCGCACGCTTTTACAGATCGGTTCCGGAATGTTATCCCAAAATCAAACCGTTCGATACCGCACAAATTTATCCAAAATCGCATTATCGTTTAAAACCGCACACCAGTATTATTAACATATTTAAATCAAAATCACAAAATCACGAGAACAAAACTTTTGGGATTATTCGCGGATTGCTATACTAGTATGCTACACGTTTTTCGTTTCTCCAGATAAAACTTATATGGTCTTTATTTTACAAATATTCGTAACAAGCATCGACAACGTAATATATAAGTGTGATCGCGTATCTTTTCGACTTCACTTATAACTCGAAACTAATTTGTATAGTCACAATCGAACGTCACATTTTGCATAGTGGACGATGTGATACAAGTCCACACCAATAATAAAGGCGTGCATCAAAATTGTCCAAAACTATACATAGGTAGGTACCGATATTTTAGTAAAAATAAAAAAAAAAATCGGGAAATTAGTTTGGCGTTACAATATTTAAATTATGTAGTGTTATGGTGACGACAATATAGACGTAAAAAAATGTATTCTAATCAGAATAAACGTGAACATCTATCTAACCATGAATGAATATTAAAATTATAATATCTCATAGCTATAACGATTTTTTTTTATAACAATAACGAATGTTTTTTTAATTTTTAACTGTTAATCAAATGTGCCCGATTTTAAATTAAAGACCCTATAATTTTCCATTTTTTGAAGTGAATACTTTATAGGCAGACTTCTTCTTACGCTATCCTCGGGTTATTGACGTGCGTTGACAACCGTTACCGACGTAAATGTTTAACCATATTTTTTTGAAATAATAATAATATAGCCTATCGACTGCCATGCTCAAAGATAATAATATAATACACTTTTAGATGGGACATACATGGTGAGAACGAAGAGCATACTACAGTTATATATAATAATAGCGTTTTATAATTTAAATTATTTTATTTAAATAAAACGTTCAGAAAATAAATGTATTTTTTGATTTATTATTTAGTGTGTATGTATATATTATTTTTCATGTATATTTGAGAATTGTTTTTAGCGCATATTTGGTTAGTTTTTAATACATACAATTATATAAATCCACGCTCTAGTGATTACATTTACTGGAGGTATTATACAAATTATATAAAATGTTAATTCATAAGTATATTAGCAACTAGTAATTATTAATTAGTAGTTACAATAATTGTCAAACGAGCGTAGCCTACATAATATTACATTTCAAACCAGCAATAATTACCATGGGACCTATCATCTTTAGTACACGGAGTTAAATAACTCAAAAACTTCTAGTTTGAATGTTGTCTTAGATGCATAAAGAATATTATAAACTGTCATCTGGTTAGTAATTAACATGAAAAAATAAGTCAGTATCACCACAGTTAGGACACTCCTTGAAAGGTCTATTAAAAAAACTCAGTATTTTATAACAATAAGGTCCTGAAGTATACTCAGAAATTCCAAATATCATGATATGAATAAATTCATTATGTGGAGGGAAAAAGGTAATTTACTTTATGGTTTTGGTGGTTCTATCCATATGATATACATTTATATTTTTTCTGTGTTCGTTTTCATAGTCCTAATAACGTCAACGACTATAATATAGTTACGTATAAAGTAATAACGTAAACCTATATTATCATCTTATAATATGGCAAGTTCATTGTAATCATTTTTTATACGAATTGCGTTCTGACCTAGTTAATGATGGCCTTAGAGATGGACTCTTTTGTAGTACGGAACATTCAGAATATAAGGTTTAGTTTAGTTAACTAACAGACGAAAAAAAAGTAAAACAAATATAAACATCCAATTATTATACACATCAAATAACTTATTTTTTTATGTTTCCCAGCAACAGATTATTCTCTTCAGCATTTCATAATATAGTTTATAATAATTTATGTAGGTATATTATATATTATATTCATATTTAATTATTAATATAAAAAAAAATTTTGTTTGATGTTCTTTATTTATATAATAATTATTTTATGAGAAATTTAAACAGAGTTTTGGGATTAAAAATGATTACAAAAATATGTATTAATTAAATTCATGAGAAATTAATTTTTTCGAAGAACCAGCCATTGATATAACTTGCCTGGTTGTACTTTTCAGTAAATGAGTTTAAACTTACATGAATAGCTCGCTTGAAAATTTGGTAGGTTTATAAAAGGGTGTGCGTTCACGTGTGATTTTGATTGATTAACTCATTATTATTTTTGTATTTTAATTTTATATATTTATATTTATTTTACAGAAAATGTTATGTTTTATCTATGCATTATTTTAGAACTGTTAGAATTGTAAAATGTGTGTGGGTATATTTGGATTGTTTCAAAATGTTCTCGATGGATAATTTATTTTGGTAACATGTTACGAGTTGTTTTATATTATATAAGTTGTATAATAATAATACGTATATGCAGTATAAGGTTTAACGATTTACGGTTATATTTTATTCGTATTATGTTTACCATTTTATGTTGGTATTGAAAAAAGTGAAATAATTGTTTGTATTGGTTATTATATAACTAGTATTATTATTTTGGTATAAATAAAACTTGTTAAGAGGTTCTTTAAAAATAATTATTTTGTTATTATTATATATAGGGTTCTGAATTTGAAATATTTCAATGAAATTATGAAAAATATTTTTCTTCTTTTAAACGTGTTCGGTTATAGATGATTAGAAATAATATATTGATCACACACTCGGAAATAAAGAAAAATATATTATTTTTGTTGTTTTATTATTTCATATTTGCATATTATATATGTAGTAATGAAAAATATTCCTGGCATTATTTTGAGATTAAAAACATTTTTTATATGAGTTTTAAAGTATTTTTGTACGCGGAGCGTCAACGCCTCAAAAGATTTAATGGTTTGAAATAAAGTTGAAGTCAATTCCAACAGTAAATGAAATAATAGTGTATTTTCAGTAATCATAAAATGTACAAAAGTCGTAGGTATGTGTGTGTATTTGGCTGAGTGATGTGAAGGTGCTCTAGACTCTTTTAATACTTAGATCATGTTTTGTATATTGTAAAAGGTCACGACTCACGACTATTAAGAGTAGTTTATGTCTAAACATATTGTTAATATAATTTGCGTTCGCAGAGCCGTATATAGATCTAACAATATTTATGATATTGAGTTGGTTTATGAGTTTGTAACTTAAGAGTTGAAAGACAATGTTTAAATTTGTTATATTATAGATTTGTTAAACAAATTATAAATAATACGTAAATATATTAAATATTTTCTTTGTGTCATACAACAAACCAACTTTTAAAAAGCTTCACTTGGAAGTTGACGTCTTTTCGATATAATAAAAACTTTATTTTTCATGGAAATTATATGGGTTCTTATAAAATTTTAAAACTCTAATTATATACTTAGTATTGTTGAGGATTTTTTAATACTTGTCAATTAATTTTGATAAATATATTTTCAATATTTATTTTATCGAAGATTTTTTAAGTCTTTAAATTATTTTTGTTACAGGAATTTTCGTGAATTACCTTATTAGAAATGTCTTGTTTTAGTTATTACCTATGATGATTAAGATATCTACAAACAAACGTTTCAAATAAAATTGCTTTGCTGTGATTCCAATAATAAACATTATATTAAAGTCAAATTCAAAGATGTACATATTCGTAATTTTTTTGTGTGAATAGTTTTATATTGTAATTTTTTATTTGTTTTTCCCGTCGCTTTTGAAAAATACTTGGAATTTTAAATGTTGACCTCCAAAATGTACCAACTACAAACTAACTAGAACAAGATAGGTACTGTTGAAGAAAATCGAAGCAGATTTCTTGCACCAAACTGTGATGACAGACATAAAAATATAAATATAAAAAAACACATCATTCTAAAATCAATACACTTATCGCTCAGTTCAAAATCTAAAATCAAGTAAGTATTAAAGAAGCATTAAATTGAAAAACCAAACTATTTTCAAAGCTTAAAATATATACCTATTGAATACAATTTAACTAAATTTTATATTTATATTATAATTTTTAAACATTTACAATAATATTTTGTTACAATAGAATAATTAAAAATTAAATTATTTATTTATTTTTTGGGAAGGGACTAAGTCTTTCCAGCCATCCCTCCTAGTTTTGATAATGGTAACAAGGCGTCTCATATTATTACATTTGTGGTAAGTACTTCCTGAAACTTAAAAGCTAAAAATATTATAGCACAACTTTTTTATAGAGATTTTAAGTTTATATTTTGAAGAGTTAAAAATGTCAAAACAAAGAACTATGATTTTAGTTAATTTCTTGTAATTCAAAAATATTAGAAGAAATTACAAATGTTAGAATAACAATGTTGGTTAAAATTTTTTTTCTGAATCAGAATCGGACAACGTAAACTAACTTTAATTTTCTCAAAACTTAAGGTGTGTTGAGCTAAAATTCGTAGGAGAAGCGAGGCCCCTCAACACACACATCACTGTAAGGTCCATGGCCAACACACACCATGTACAAGTAAGTTAGTTCGCCGTGTAAGTTCACCTTAGACCTGCAGTTGATTAATATCAATCAACAGTTGATCAATTGTAAAAATAAATGCCAAAACATGTTCAAAATATATTTTTACATTGAAATCGGGATAACGATTGGGAACATAAGTAACACGTTTAGGTACACATTATTTTCAATTTTATTTTTTTAGAGTCTATTAGCAATACCCAGGAGACACCACGGGGAGGTTGGCTCAAAATCGTTTCACCAATTTTTTTTTTTTTTGGAACTAATATAAAAATATTATTAGTATTACATAATATTATAATATTGAATCATTGAGTCATTACAAAAATACTAAATCTACTTAATTCAAAAATTGTATTTGAATTTATTTACTGCTATCTTATTTATTATAAAATGTTTTTTCCGACATAACGTGGACCGCAATTGTCAAGTTTAAATTCATTGTTTTTTTTTTATTTAAATGTACTCATGTTACAGTTATGTTTAGTTGGTACGAAAAACCATGTTGCTCTCGCCTTTGTTTATTCTAAATGCACTACATTTAAAATTACCAATCACCAATACCTTTTATTCAATGTGTTCAAATGTTGTTTATCTATTTATACCCAAAAATGTTTGCTTTTAGGTCCATGTGCGATGTCACTCAAAATAATACGGCAATGGGGTACCCATTGTCCCCCACCCCTTGGCTACATCACTGCCTTAGACTTCAACATAATATTAAACTTGCTTAACTCCGCATGACTACGAATAAGTCCCATATTCGGACATAGTAAGACAGACCGTGATTTACATATTTTTATTTCTACATTTATTTCTACATTTACATTATTATTTCTAAGTGTTTAGTAAGTAGTAACTTAATAATAACTGAAATTGAATTCTAATTATTTGAATATATTTAAGATTCTGATATAATATATCCCTGGCTATGGTAATTATACCTATAGTACGACTCTCCCTGGACATATTGTATTTGACTGGTTGTTCCTCCGATCAAATTACAGTAAGTTTAACAAAAAAAAAAAAAAATCGTGCTCAGAATGATCTAAAATCACGATTTTATTTTTAAATTATTATGATTGAGCATTTTAAAATCTGAGCGAAGGGGATGTGGGATGAGTATATTGATTTTACAATAATGTGTTGTTTTTTTTTTATTCTTTAACGAGTTCTCATCAATCAATTATTATTGTTGCACCTAATTCTAAAACGATTATCCGTGTACGTTTGAAACTATCACGAAATGTATATATTAACATTTTCTATACATGATAAGGTTTTCACAATATTTTACTTTTTTTAGCGATTTACAAATTTTTACAACATTGGATATTCACTCGATTTCTCATGTAGCGATTTCCTTATTTTGTTGTAATTCAAAAACGAATAACTGTAGATACATGCAATTTTGACTGAATATTTATATTAGCATTTTCTATACACCATAACATTTTCAAAATATTTTGACTCTTTTTGAGCTGTTTACGGACATTTTCAGTTTTCAATTTTTTTAGTTTTTTTTTCTATAAATATCAATAAAGTTTTATCTGTTGGGCCAAAACGTGTAAAAATTTAATACAAAGCTCCTGATATATTTTTACAATATCAATTGAAAAGTATTAAAAGTACATAAGCACAATTTTTTTTTATAAGCATTTAAAGATCGAATTTTGACAACATTTATCAAATTTAAAATTGAATAATTATTATTTTGTAGTTAAAAATTCATAAAATGTTCAACTTTTATATCTAAGGATTGAAAATTTAAAACAAGATTCCACGTAAATATTTAATTCTGTTGCCAAAAATTCTAAGAAATACATAAGCACAGTTTATTTTTATAGTAATTTTAAGTTCAAATTTGGACGAAATTACATATTAAAAAACCTGGAATAACTATTTTAGTTATTTTGTTGTGATTGTATAATATTATTCGTGGGTATACTTGAAACTTCTAAAGTATACTATTATATATCTATGATAGTACCACGGTTTGTTGTTGATGTATAACGCGTTACCTGATGGATATTGTGATATGATTAATTTGGAATTTATTATTAATACCTATTATATGTCAATTTTTTTTTAATACTATAGATAAGTATACCTACCTAGCTATAATAGGTATGTCTAATACTCAGACTGACATACCGTCTCCGCTCAGAATCGTTTTTCTTATACAGTGATATTATATCATTGAAGTCAAATTTAATACTATCCATTATACACTGACCCACTTGTAACCTACTGTACAGCAGAGCGACATCCACTTATCCACCTTTTTTTATATTAATTTATACATATATTATACACTGTAATATTTTAAAATTCAATGTGTTTTGTAAAAATTAATTCAATCCCCTGTATTACTAACAGTAAAATAAATTATGTATTTTAATCGCAATTGTCTAGTTATTATATAATTAAAACGAAAAGCTGTTCATTGGCAAGAGCGTCAATCGAGAACGGCTGGACCACTTTGTCTCGTTTGTTTTTTATGTGTTTCTAATACCTATTCAGATTGTGGTTTTTACGGAAATAAAAAATGGAAAATTTAGAATAATTAAAATATTAGTTTTCGTATGATTTTTGTATGCATGGTTTCCATTGGTTACATAATATGTATACAAATTATTATGATAATAGTATAGCCAATTAGTATTTTTTAGATTCTGAGCGGAGCGAAGAATAGCTATTGGTTTTACAATGGTGTTCATTTTTATCCTATATACAAAATTTCTAACGGAAAGAGTGCTTTGATTTCAACATATAGTGACTTATCTTTTAGTTAATTGAATCAAAATGGCACTTGAAAAAGGTCAGTTTTCGATTTTCTCAATAATTATTGAATGCCACGGGAAAACCGAAAAACCACCGAAAAATCACCATAGAAACGAATAAAAAAATAACAATATTACAATATTAATTTACTAACTTACAGACTATAATAAATAATTACAATATTAAATATCCAGACTGACAAACCGTCTCCGCTCAAAATCGTTTTCCTTATACAATGATATTATTATTTGATTGAATTACATTTTAATACAGTCCATTACACATTGACCACTTGTAACCGTTACTGCACAGCAGAGTGACATCCACTTGCCCGCTTTTTTTCTACTTAAATGGTTGCCACAAGTTACATATTATTATATTATTCTAATCGATATATATTTAACCTACGTTGATTTATCTGAAGTTAATAGATAGATTCACGATGCAATCAGCTACTGGACCGTTTTCAATAAAAGTTATATAAATAGATTACTTGAGGCTTGGAGTGTTTATACTTAATTGTTTATTTTTTCAATCCCTATACCTAGGTAGCTAAAAGGTTACCGCAGTCTACACGTATACACTATAGCAATCGCTATAGGAAAGTGGTATACGAATTCCCGAGAGTTTTGTAAATAGTTTTACGCCATTAATTAATTAATAAACGATGACGGCGTTGCCGAAGTGGTTCGCAAGAAGTTCCGGCAATGTGGTCGATACCACAAGAAAAAAGCTAAAAGGTAGATCACACTTGAATAGGTTTGCCATTAAATTAAATATTATTTTATTATTGTAATAATAATATTAATGGAAACATGGTAATTTTTTTTGAAAATAGGTACCTAGATACCTATAGTTATAAAAAAAATGGCAAATTTTTGGCCCGAACAACGCCGGTATAGTAATATACACTTAGCAATATCATAATATGGGCTGTCAGACCGCCTTCGATCAGAATTGTTTTTCGTATACAACGATTTTGTGTCATTGATTTAAAATTTAACACATCCATTACGGTGACCCACGCGGCACCTATAATAATGTACAGCAGAGTGGTACCCACTTGCCCGTCTATTTTTGTTTTGTTTCGGGAATCGAATACGTCCAAATTTTCGTTGAAAACTAGCGAACGCCTTACGATAAAGACAAAACGCGTTTACGCAGTCTGAGTATTAATCATTCTATTTTAGTTCAAGAGCAAAAATACCTATTATAAAATTAAATTGTGACAATATTTCTGATAACGATTTATTGTGGCTACCACATGGGAGAATTTATTTATTAGTTTTCATTAATTCTACGATATGCAGATAGTCTATTTAATCGACAAATAGCTAATTTTTTCGTCAATCCTGAACCTCAAAACCATATATTTGGCGCGTGGGAGGACGTTTGTTCCCGTGAACGACGACGTCCGGTATCATTATTATATTATAATAATAAAACACAATAACGAATGTCCGTCGATAAGCGAGGTTTAACCGGGATCGGTCGTTGGTTATTTATTAAATCCAGGCGAGTATATGGACGTGCCTTTACACAGCCTAAGTGTATATACTTAAATACGTTTAAGAATTATTATGGTACAGTCGTAATCGCATTAAAACGACGTCCGCAAGTACTCCGTCGGACTCCGCCTCAGGTTATCCGATTTTTATTTTTAATTACATTTCGCGCGCCGTTTGACGTGAGAGATTTCGACACAGCAATAATCGTTATCTCCTCGGCGCCACGACAATAATAATATTATATAATATCGTTTTTACACTTCCACGGGGTGACGCTTAAATCCAGTGTACGTAAACGGACCAAACGGCGGCACAGAGATTATTCGATCGACGAGGAAGATTTCGAGGACGAACAACTAGGATGAGGTCTCAAGTTTCCGAGAGCAAGTCGTTCTTATAATCCCGTCGTGTCTGTCCCCGTAGTAATCGGGGCATGCTACATAATTGCTAGTGTTGATTTGGTCTCGTCGAGGAGACGGATAAAAGGACAATATTATTCGTAACGTTGTTGTTGTAGCGCCCGGATCAGAATGCAAAACTCATTATTTTGGGGAATGTCTTCGCAGACGTCGCTTTGAGAGTTCAAAACCAATTTCATATATCAGATATTTGAAAAATTAACATTTTCGTTTTAAGCGGTTTTGTCGTTTTAGAGCATTTTAGATTTTGAGCGGAGCGAGGAATAGCTAATGGTTTTACAACGGTGTTTATTTGTATTTATTTTTTTTATCCTGTATATACAAAATTTATAATAGAAAGATTGCTTCGATTTCAAAATATAGAGTCTTATCTTATAGAAAATTAGATCAAGATGGTACTTTAGAGGTCATTTTTCGATTTTCTCAATAGTTATTTAATGGCACGGAAAAAAAACCACCGAAAAGTTACAAAAAACAGTTAAAAATGGGATTTTGATTTCTAACACTTTGTTTAACATAGAAACGAATAAAAACAATAATATTATATTATTATACAACTTATACAATTATTATACGCAATTTTACGTAATATTAAATGTTATAGTACAAGTTGTCGACAATAAATTAAAAAAAAAAAATTCCCCAAACTGCAAATCTTGTTTGGATTATGTCTGAACGTCTGAACGTTTATACCAACGTCATTTTGAAAAAAAAATCAAGGTTCCAAACATATTTTATCATCTTATCTATTTTTGACCGGGAAATAATGATATTGAGGTACGAATTATAATATTATAAGAGTATAAGTCTATAAAAATAATATTGCTAAACCGAATGTGTTATTTTTTTTTTCATTTATAAAATGTTTGTTCGTATGTATATGAGCACAATTTTCGATTTAGTTTGATTTTTATACATTTATTTTTCTCTACACATGCAATACTTGCATTTAAAATGATGGACAGACAAAGCGGTATGTTATATTTTGAATTAAATAATTTTCAACGCAATATACTAACGACATACAATGCCAATAAATCAGGTATTTCATCATATTTTGATTAACTAAGAAAAATGTTGATCTTTTTATTCACATCAATAATTGTACTGTCATTTCCCTACATCCGTATAACTTATATATCTGTTCTTTTTTTAGTTAATGTGACTCATCTAAGAGAAACTTACAATCGGGATCTAATCGATAGTAGGTATTCAAAAATAAATGATCTATTAAATTTATGACCAGTGTTGCTTCGAAGAAAGCTCAATTACATTATATTTTATTAAACAAATACAGCGGGTTCAATTGAAGTGATGACTACATCGAAATGGTCGAGAAAGAAATTGTTAAATTGTGTTTAACATCATATCGAAAATGGTCCACGGGATAACGCAAACACATGCTCGAAAACAAAAATTCAGAGGCATTGTAAACACATTACTCAGCAGTTCTGAATTTTTGTTTTTGAACATGTAAAAAAAAATGCATTATGTTCAGGTCGGGTAAAAATTGTGTAATTTTTTTAAGGACATATTATTACGGTTAGTTTTTGGATAGATTTTAGGGAATCTAAATCCAGGCCCAATTATCAAGTACTTACTATTATAATTGTTGTTATAATATTAGTCTGAATTGATTATTTTCGTTTTGTTATTAGAATTCATCACTCAATTCTAAATATATTTAACAAAAATAATTTTCACACTGAAGTTGAATAAATAACGATTGTTCATTGATTCAGTTAAGAGTAAATTTAAACATACGAGTTGAATTGGTAAATACCAAAATAATATGATTAATCAATAAATTAATGCTAGTATAAATATAGTAATATAAATGATCTCTAAAAAATGTTCTATTTTCATGGCAGGCCCATATTGATGGTTTTTCGAGTATAATATATGTAACCACCAATTATTATTTTCAAACCAATAGGGTGGAAAAATGAATTTTCAAATTTGATTGAAGCGATTTAATGAGTCTTTTCTACGTAATAATCTAAAATTTTATAGTAAAGTATAATACAAATAATATTTTATCAAAATTAGATTCAGAGATTCTTTTAGCTTTGTTGACGTACGACGGTAATATGCGTTTGATGATTTTACGTCCGTTCCTTCGAAATCGGCATGACTTTCACTTGTTCGTATAGATATATCGTAGCGCTATTCGGTTTAAGTAAACCTTATTAACTGTAGCTACGTGCCTACGTATATACCAGCACGGTCCGTTTTTAAAAAGTTACAACGTAAAAGACTTTGAATTATATTATTCAAACACAGTTTGTTAGGTTGGAAACTTACATTTCAAACTTACAAGGTACATTTCAATTTAATGTCCCATAGCATAATATCTTTCTGGGAAATGCAGTGCACAAAATCCAAATTCCTAATTGACTACTCTCAGTTACGACCACTGCAAAAGCATTCATAGTTTTCGAGAAAAATAGTGTTTACTGTTGAAATATAACCGTCCTGTATAATGCGGACAACGTTATCGGACTCCGTTAAAGCAGTTTCGCACATATTAGTAAATTTCAAATAATAATAACAATAATCATAAAATAAAAAAAAAAAAGAAGTGATATTCCTTGCAGTTTGTGGTGCACTATACGCCACTCGGCCTGAGCATATTCGGTGTCTGACAATGACACGTCGTGGAGGGGTGTAAGACTGTTCTAGGTGGATGGAAAATAATAATAATAAATCAAAGACACGGTAACAATATGTGCCGCAATATTCCTATTTTTAATCGAAGGTGGCTGGTGTATACGACATAGACTCGCGTTTTTATAATACACGTTGAAATGAGGATATTTGGATGCTCCCACTGTTGGGGGGAGGGTGGGCGTAACTATGATTTAATGTTTACAGCTGCAGGGGTAAGAGTCTTAGAAAACCACAGTTTAAAATAACCCATTGGGTGCAAATCCCCCCCACACCACTGCCACAATCGTGAAGATCGTTAGAGTTTTGTAGTCACGGGGGCTAGGGATTCCCGTAAGATAAAAGTTGATAACGAACCATACACTGAAAGCTCATCCTCTCCCCCCTCCCCATTTCTCACTTGGCGTTAAAAATAAAATGTAAACAATATAATAAGTATAATATTATAAATATAATTGATGGGGTTCAAAGAAGAACCATACGTACGTACAGTAAATTAAGTTTATCGGGTCAACCAATATATTATTCCGTTATAGTAATAAAATGTAATAATATAGTGTCTCAATCATTGCGGAGAAACCATAGCCATGTTTTGTTTCCGTACATTACATACCTATACACTAAACAGTAGAATAGTAGGTCTGCCCTGAACTGCTATATAAAAAAATGTAATTCACTAACAAAAATTTACCTTAAACTGCTTAAAGAAAAAAAAAAAAATGAAACATAATTGATTTTAGTAATATTTCTATTTCATATTACGTATTATGTTCGTTCCTATGACTTCAGTTGACGTGTAACGAAGTTTCAATAGATTATTAACAACACGATAACCGTCAAAATGTTTTATTTTAAAATATCAAACACTATGCTGATTTACCAGTGATATAAAGAAACGCAAAATACGACGAATATATCTATATGAGATAGCTACATTTTATGATATTATAATATCAATTAATAAATTTTTTTTAAATACATTTTTTATATTTCAGAGCATTATTGTAGAGACTTTTATTAAGTTTTGAAATATTATTACTTATTTGTGCATTATATCGTATTTCCAAGGCAATGTTCAGAATAATATAATATTATAATAGATTTTTTATTTAATAAAAACAGTTGACAATGTTTTTCTGATGTTTTAGTATAATATTTAATCAAATTATTTAAAGCGCCTACTGAAATCTAAATATAATTACGCTAATGCACTTTTGCGTCGGAGTTATTGTTTTGCATTTGAATATTATTGAAATACGTACAATGTACAAAGGTAGCACTTTATCGATAGGTAGGTACATATTATTGTTTTGTACGGCTAATTTATGAACAAATCTGCAAACCCCTTTGATGTTTTGAACAATAATAATTATGCTTTAGGATTTCCCTACAATCACAATGCCGGTATAATAAAGTATCATAATATTGCTGTAATGAACAATAGTTGGTAATTATAATGTCTCGCGTACACCATTTTTAAACTGTAATGATGAAAAATTTGAACAGATGTATTGTGTGTTTGTTTCATTGATGGATTCGAGTGGACCGTGTACAGTATGGACTCCAAAGCCATTTCTACGGTAATTCATCCGGATTTGATATTAAAATAATATGTTGCTACTAACACCGTCTAGGGGAGTTTGTAATTTGCCCCAAAAAATTATATGCAATTTGCACCATCGCGATCGAAGGTACCTAGTCGAAAACATTGTTGTAATTTGCCCCTTCTTTATAATTTAGTTTATATTTAGTATCACAGCAATGTAACGTAGAAACATTATTACAAATGCATAATATGTGGTTCACGAATGCCCACCTTATTTGTATATGCTTAAATTATGCACATATTCAAATTATGATTTTTATAATTTTTTGACCATATATTCGAATAATCGAGATTTTTCTTGTACCACTTAAGGATGACCCAGTGACAATACAGAATTACATTCCACACCACATGTCGATGTCCATCGTTCAGCTCAAAGTCTGAAATAACAAAAACATACAAGACTCGACGGTATTTTGTTAAAGGGGCGTTTGCCACTGAAAATCGAAAAATACGTTTTTGGTATTAAAATTTTCAGAAAAATCACGAAAATATTCTGGTATACATCTACGGAAAAATAAGATAGCAAAACCGAATACAAGATATGTAGACGCCCTTTTACAAATTAAAATAATCTACACAGAACTTTTGAAATGGCTTATACCACATCGAATGCATGCTAATTGTTTACAACCTACACAGTTAGGTAACAATAGGTATTTATGATTATTGCTGTTTGTATATTACCAGATTGAACAAAGTGGTTTTACTAGGTTATACACTTAACATCACTTGTATAGGTAACACTTGATAACAAATTTCCCTCCAATTTCATATTATTAGTTAACAATAAACCGATAAGTGAATAGATACAATTATGTGTAATGTATATATATACAAATACTGTATAAAATTAAAAGGATGTTTGCAGAAATGAATATGTTCAAAGGACTTATACCACTATATTATATGTTTTTAGAAGGGCGTTTATGAAATTGAAATTGTTAGGGCCTTCACCACATACATTTTTTTTTAATTAATATAACATTAAATATAAATTTAGTTTAAGCAATTTAATAAGCGATACTAAGTCCATGGAGTCTCATGTTTAATATAATGTTTAATATAATGTATAAATGAATGTTCTATCTAAAAAATTGATTATTTTATCAGTTTTATTTGTTTCCTGAAAAAATTCGGGAAACGCTCTTTTAACAAAACACCATCGATTAGTGATTGCACAATTTAGGCGCAGACATAATATTTCGAACCTGAACATTCCGTCGACTGGAAAACGGTTGACACCAGCCTTAATTAGTGCGATTTAGGTTAGTCTGGAAAAACGTATCTTCCATTGCGGAGTTGAAAACACACACCAATACCCCCCCCCCCCCACTTTGGTACCTACAATAATTTTTGTGCATTCTTCGGCGATTTCAATTAACGAACTATTTGTAATATCGTCAATTTTGTCTGATGGATTTTTCAATGTGACACGGGTGTGTGACCGGCACGTCACAATCGGCTCACGTTTTCACGGTAGCGTTAAACGTGAGTATATTCGGCAGTCGTGACTCGGTGGCTCGCCTCACTTTGTTATTATTTGACCACAGACTCGAAAATCACGCGCGCTACCGCCACGGCAGAATGTCCGCAGTTTCCCGGATGACGTTATCGTAAAAAAAAAAGCAAATGCATAAAAAGAACAACCGCACGTCATATTATTATATAATAATATACTAATCAGGGCTTGCATTTGAAAAAAAAATTGTTTTATGTTACATAATATTGACAGTTTATTAAAATGTTATTCAAGTTTTGCGTTTATCGTTATTTAGAATTAAAACGTTATTCAAGTTTTTCGTTTATCGTTATTTAAAATAGTGTTATAACGTGTTATAACTATAAAATTAAAAAAAAAAATAACTAATACGGATAGGTGATGGCCCGGATGGAATAAGATATTATCAATTCTTAGATTTTTATTGCATGAAATAATATGTTTTTACGAAACCAATAGACCTTTTAAATAAATAGATTTTAAAATATTTCGTTTTGCGTAATTTTTTGGTCAATAATATTCTTTAAATTACGTTTTGTGTTATGTTTTGCTTAATGATATATAACATATTTTGTTAATCGTGATATTTTGCTTTGCTGTATTTAATTATTTTTGACTATCACTTTCCGTTATAATTATGTTTTCAAATTTCAATCGTTTTTTGTCAAGTATAACGTTATTATAACGTTTGCAAGTCCTGATACTAATCTGACCTCGCCGGTATAGATATAGGTATACATATCGAAAAAAACTACGAACAACGATACTTATGATAGGGGCCGTGCGGCGTGTTTGCGTTTTTCTATTCGTTTTCGAAACATTTTTCGGGCGCAGTGCTGTGCCGAAAGTTAGACTACAATAATATTAAGAGACTGATTAAGACAAAAATAAAATTACTGTAGGCGAGATTTTCCAGCAACTCTTAAATGCCAATTTATTACCGATTTTAACAAATTTGCTTTGAAATACCCCATAAATGTACCTATTGTGCATTTACATAACAAAGTGATAATAGAATCTAAAATAATAATTTACAACAACATTTGTAATGAACCGACGTTCTTATTGAGAATATAAAATATTTAAACAATTTTTTACTCGATATTTTGCTACAAAACGCTACCGTATATCATAAATTTGTTCGTGTTAAAATTAATACTCTAAACTGAGGATATTCAACATTCAGGTATCTTGGAACTTTGTATATATTTGGAAGTTGTTGAACTGAGTATAATGACAAGTTTGTTTTATATTATCATGAACACTATGACGTGATCTTTGTTTAATGTTGTCAATTGTCATAATGACATATGATCATATTATGTGGTTAGAACCGATAAGTGTGACTCACACCTAGAGTCTTAACGATTTCTTATCACTCACAAAAATAATTAAAATAAAATTTGAAACATTAAAATTCTATTTCGGGAAAATAAAAGTTGGGACTCCACGCTGCGCGTAGCACTCACTCCATTTAAAATCCTTAGCGCGTCAGGGCCTAAGAAAATGCTTATTTTGACTGTCATCCATGCGACCATGCCTAATGATATTATTTATGTTATATACTGGGCCTTCTACCATGTACCACTCATCTGGTCATCTTAGAGTGGTGTTTACATTTAGTGAGTCCGAGCATACGCAGTTGACCTACCAATAAATAGTTACAATGTATACATTTATTTTACTAATTATTAAGAATTATAATATTAAGTCAACTATACTAAAAATAAATCAAATTATTAAATGAAAATTCATCAAAAATATTAAAAAACTAAACTACAAAATTTAATTTCTAAAAAAGAAAGCGGGTAAGTGGATGTTGCTCTGTTGTACAGTAAGTTATAAATGGGTCAATGTATAATAGAATGTATTAAACATGAATTCAATGACATAACATAATTGTATAAGAAAAATAATTCTGAGCAGAGACGATTTGTCAGTTTGGATATTTTATATATTATATTGTTATTATTTATTATATCCTACAAGTTGAATTGATATTATAATATTATAATATTATTATTTTTTATTCGTTTCCATCATGGTGATAAATAAAGCGTTAGAAATCAAAATCCCATTTTGAACAGTTTTTCTTAATTTGTTGGTGTTTTTTCCCGTGACATTAAATAACTATTGAGAAAATCGAAAAATTACATCTTTTAAGTAACATATTGATCCAATTTGCTAAAATATAAGGTACTATATGTTGAAATCCTCGTTGAAATTCAAGCACTCCTTCTGGTAGAAATTTTGTAAACAAGATAAATAACACCATTGTAGGTAACCCCTATAGCTCCCTCACTCTGCTCAGAATCTAAAAATGTCTGCATTTAAAGTAAAAATTGGATAAATAGATCATACATACTATAAAGTTATTCATTTTGGGGTGTGACCAAATGTATTCCATTCTTAGACTATTGTCGTCTACGGGTATCGTACGCGTATGGATTTACTCGGGACTTACCTATTTCACAGTTAAATTAGTATGGTTTATGGTTCGCAAAATGTTACCTATATCATAGTTTACACTCATATTTGTTGTTCCTGGAAGTATTTATGTTTTTTTTTTACGGTGTCATAATCACAATTTTTGGAACCCAGTGTTGTTATAAAGAAAACAAAATTTTTTGTGGTTGTTGTAAATTTTATTTACATAAATTAATATACAAAAAATAATTACAATTTATCCTGTCCTGAAATTGACCATGCAATGTATTGTAAAACTAAAATATTAAAACGTATACAATTTGAAAAACTATTAAGTATAGAGAATTAAATTGTTCGTGATAATTGGGAGAAGGGGAACTTTATAATTGGAACATGTGCTTAAATCGTTATTCAATTAAATTCGGCTGATCACACAAATAACCAATTGGAAATATTGCTTTCTAATACTCACTTACAAAATATAGCTTAATAATTATTAAAACAATTTTAATTAAATTGTTTAATTTGGTATCCATGCAGTTAATGCACATAATACATAAATACTTAATTTTGGTGATGTACCAAATTTTGATACTAGCAATGTACTCTAATGATAATATTGTGCTCACACATCATTATAACAAATCAACTAAAATGTAATAGAATAATAACAAACGGCCAGACTGTGACACGTAGAAATCGGACATCCCCCAATAGAACCATTGTCACCATATATATATAAACAGTAAACACGTTATTTATTTAAAGTCAATTTGAGTTTTTATATCTCTAAACTATATAGATTTAAAAAAAATGATCTCTTATTTATATTTTTTCTATATTGCTATTCAGATAATAATATATACATTGTCTGTTCGATAGAGCTCGACGATTGTAAAAAATAAAAACCATGTTCATAATTTGTTGTTTAATTCAACTCCCAACCTCACTAGTTAAAAAACTTGATAAATCAGTAACTAGTATTAAAACGTAGAACACCTGCTACACGAAATAATGAACCCGTTAAAACGTGACCTTTCCCGTAGTATCAGTCGTATACTCGTATACAAACATTTAATCGCTGTGAGCAAGAAATCTATTTGTTTAAACTAAAATCTAACATTTATCATTTTCTGTGATTTTATGGAAAAAAAACACAGGAAAACTATTTAATAAACACATTATTTACCCAACAAATATGTTAAGCAAATAACATTAATAAAAACAAACTACATCGTTCGTAGAAATGTTAACATATCCTTGTATTATATAAGGTACGAGTATTATATTAAAACTCATTTTGTAGTGCTTTATTGTGGTAGAAAAACATTCTGAACATATTATGCCATAATGGTTTTAGGTGAAAAAATATTAACTTTACAAATATGGCTTTGATAAACACACGTTACGCGTACATTACGATATTACTTGCCCGGTGTATTATATGTTTTTTCTTTCCACTGCCCTTTTTGATTCACTTAGTGGAATATCAGTGACGCACTTACTTTTTATTATGATCATTGAAAAACGTTACAACTCATTGTGATTATTAAAAAACAAACATTTTAATACTAAACATTTTAAAACTAATATTTCTAGTAAAATATTTACCAAATATTTATAAAATAAATTTAATTCAACTATTATACTGTTACATTTTTGAAAATAATCAAAAATCAACAATTATTTATTGTATTGTTCATTTATTTTATACAGTGTATTAGACTTGCATGTGAATGATAATATATTATACTTATTTAATAATTTAAAATACTATAATATACTAGGAACATTAATTATACATAGTAATTGTATTAAAAATAAACAAAGAAAAAATGGTTTAGTTAACAAGTATTTATTGTATACGTTATATTATTTTAAATTAACTAATAAGATAGGTAGTTATAGTGACTAGTGAATAATCGACTGCCTCAATCATGGTACAGTAGTACTTGATACCTATGTAATAATGATTCGATTGAAGTATTTTCAATTTTATCTTGTTACTCATTTACAAAAATATTATTTCTATATAAAATGGCACATAATACAAATGTATAGATGCTTTACTAATCCGCTATTATGCTACAACTCTGATAAAAATAATAAGAAAAACCACTAATTTTAAAATTATTATTTTTGCGATTACAATTACATCACTCGGTTTAAAATTAATGTAATTGTTTTGCTATAAAAAGCTCATCTATCCTATAAAAAGATTTATATGGTATATTAGTTTGATAAGTTGGAATATTGCAAACAACTATTCATATTATTATAAATTAGTAAAGTAAATAAAATATTTAAATTGTTTGAATAAATATATACAATGGACAATATATTATATTATATTTATAATATTAGCTAATTAAATGGTTTGAATAATTACGAGATATCGATAAATAAATATACGATCTAGGTTCGTTCAATGTTATTAGCTAATGTTTGGGAAATATTAAAAAACGATTTATAAATCGATTATCAATATTGAATATATATTTATTCGCAATATTAGAAAATAAATATCTGTTAATTACTAAATGTTAATATTTGTTACTTGAGAGAGTTAACAAAGTTGTGATATATATAGTATATAGTATAAATATTGCATACAAGACGAGTAAGGGCGGGCAATCCGCGTCTCATATATGAATTGGCGTCACCGTGTCACAGACGGATAGATGAAAAGACAGTTGTGACCCCGGATGTACGTCAAACATAGTGGTAATTGAAAATCGTGATAGATAAATAATAATAAAAGAAAAAAACCGTAAACCAAAATAATAGATATAGGAGAAAAAAATAATAAAAAAAAATCCACAATCAAATCATCTGATATGAGGGGCGAGAAAATGAAAGTAGCTTCCGGTTTATTTGAGGTTTTATAGTCTCGTGTCAACGCCCGAAGGCGATCAAAGGCCAGATCTAAAAATAATAATATTATATGGGATGAACGGAAATAAAAACCAAAACGAAGATATCGAAAAAGACAGGTAGCCACGGGACTGTGGTGCCACGGTTTTTAGAAATGGAAAAACGCCCTAGTGATATGTCATACTATTATTCTCCCTCGCCGAGTTTTATAAATAGCTTTCCACGACACAAATGCATTAGAATTGTTTTATTTGATTTTTTTTTGTAGAAAAACACAAGTCCAAGTGTTGGAACAGTTGTATATGTCGTATGGTTCCAATAAAAATAAATTATAAATACTGCATAGCGCGTTATTGCTGCAATGGCTATGATTATGTTTATAAATAACAATATAATATACTGACGTAAAAAATGACTCCTTTAAAACGTCAAAAGAAGTTGCAAAAATATATAATAAAGTGTCTTCTTGTCGTACAACAACGACATCGTTGGTTATGGTTAGAGCACTGACGTTGATGAATCTTTTTTTCATATCTATTCTTAGGCGTGTTTTCCCGACTTCCAATACACATTTCAATATCTCTACGCAAATCTAAATAATTAATTATCATTTTTTTTTTTTTATTAATTAATGACTACACTAATTGTTAACATTTTTTTTTTTAGATTAAACTCTCGAAATTAAAATTTGCCCGGGTTTGAATGAAGTTATTTTTAATTCGTAAATCTTAATTTGTTTTCTTTAAATTGTACGGAAACTGCATAAATTAACGTTCCACTTTTAATAAATCTGTGATTCAATTATTGTAAATTAAAAGAAATAAATTTAATGAAAATAAGCGTTACAGTAAAATTAAAATTTTCAACAGCCATAGGTTGTGAGAAATACATTTTCATATTTTCATTCGCAGAATGTCTGTACTCGGGAATATTACGGTATTTAAATTTTTATGCAAGTGTTGTAAGTGCAGAAATTATTATTTATTACCGTTTAAAAATACTAATTTTGCACTTAATGGTGTCCTACTACTAGGTACGTACCGTTTTTCGGGGGGGAAATACATCCATGCTTGTTCCAACCTACTTACTTGAGTTTCCATTCGACAACAATTATTTTGAAATCATTTTTTTTTTAGTTAAGTCAACTTTGGATACTTAAACTCACATTTTTAAATTATTATTTTTAAAAATTATTCATTTTTAAATTCCTACTCATAGTGTTCAAAATAGGTTACGTAATAAATTAAATTATGTTTTGAAAATTGTTTTCGATGTAAATCTCAAATCAGTACTTAGGAAACGTGTTTATTGATTCAAAAAATCGGTAGTATGGAATCTCCTTAAATATAATACTATAATTTGAAGAAGAAAGGGTTGTAGGCAGTTATTCCATGTGCATTTAAAAACCCCATTTTCAAGATTCCCAAAATGATTTTTTGACCAGTGTAAGAAGTCTTTAATATTGTATTAGAATTGTAGCATATAAATTGAAGGAATTTGTTTTAAATATTATGTCCAACGTAGTTATTTATGACAAATGCAATTATTTTCCCAGACTATCGGTGTATGTTCAAGTAAATAGTGGATAAATGTACAAGGTATAAAAGCATTCGAAGGTAAAGGGATCGTTAAAATCGGAGTGATTCCTTTTGACCACACCAAGCACTGCTAGAACTTTATTCTGGATTGTTAATGGCAGTTGAATAGCAGTTTGAGTAAGACAGTATACCTAAATCTTTGATTAGAGAGGAACGAAGTAGACTCATATTCGATAAACAGTGGTTAAAATTAATTCATCTTTGTTTTTTTTTTTTTGTGTAAGTATGATATAACTTGTCAATGTTTATAGTATTTAGAGATAATGTGCACATCATTCGTTAAGACTGATTAAATAATTTTGTAAGAGTAATTTATAATTTTTTTTTTTTTTTTTTATTGAACATTATAGCTTCGACAGAATAGGCCATTAGCTTTTAAGATATATACAATTACATATGTACTTTTGAAGAGAAAAAAGAAGTTTTTAAAATATTTGTGACTTATTTCTATTTAATTATCATATGTTTTTTTTTCTAATTTTGATGCCTTAAGGAATGATGTGATGTTTTCTCGTATGGAGTCAGGACCGATGATCTCGTACAAGTTCGATGGTAAGTTATGCTTTTTTCTTTCTTCCTCGTTGGATCTGCCCTCGGTAAACAGGTGTTTTACTGTGAGGGTCGTTCCGCATGCGGTGCATTCTGTTGGTGTTTGGTTATTCATTAAGTGCCCACGTGTGAGGTGTGTGTGACTGATTCTTAGTCGGGTTATTATTATTTCTGTTTTTCTGGTTGTTTTTGTTAGTGGCCAGGGATTTATATTTTGTTTTATTTCTCTTCATTTGTTTTTTTTGATTTACCCAGTGGTTTTGCCATATGTTCCATGTTAAAATTTTTATTTGATGTTTTGTGTCGATAATTGTGTTGTATTTTTGTTCAGGGGTTTCAGATAATGTTGCATTTTTTGCGTGTTGGTCAGCTAGTTCGTTCCCGTTTATTTTAATTTATAAATTATTGATAGTAAACTTAGTGAAAAATTGCCGATACATATATATTTAATGTAATTTTATTATTTATTATAGGACTAGCTGCTGGTGTAGCTCACTGAGAGTGAGTAGGTACCGATTTCGGAGAAAATGTCGTTAAAATTAAGTCACGAATGTTAGTCATATGTTAATAATCCATTAAAATTCAAAAGTTTGAGGAGGTAATAAAAATTTCAGATTTGGTGGTCTCGTTTCCAAGGCGAGAATATGTTTGAAAGTCAAGTTTCAGGGTGTATAAATCTCGCATAGACCGTGGAAATCGTTAATTGAACGGGCTTGATAGGTATAGTTCTCCCCGGCGATTTTTTGTGTGTAAAAAGTGTAAAGTCAAAAACCATGTAAGAGTACCTAATTAATTAAATTAATAAATTGTGTATAAATTATCTATAGCCAGCTTAGAGCAAAATTGATGATTCTTTATTTACTTAAATTTGTTAAATGGTAACTACAACAAATCTTAACATTTGTACAATTTGAGGAACATACTCGTAGCGTTACCAAACATTGGCACAAAAAAGTCCTCTAAGAGCACCTTTGACTGTTATGTTTAACTGCAGATTCAAATTTATATTAAATTAACTATTACTTTAACATTAGTGTAAATTCTATTACTGGCAAACGTGTTGTTCAAAACAATACCGTAGACGACGTGCCATTGGCGCCGAGTTCAGTAAAATAAGGTGGTTCAATTCCAACCGAAGCTCACCCAACCACCCACCCAATTCATCATTTAAAA
>NC_042493.1:123976380-123983471 GCF_005508785.2 Acyrthosiphon pisum
ACCAAGTGGTAAATCCAATTAGCGACTTGTGGTCAACCTTATCTTTCGAATTATTTCACAAATAGCGAGGCACGCCAACGCCCGCGCCGATTTGCTCTTGAATTGAGGTACACTAAAACTGAGATACATCCAGTATAATCAGGTAATACAGCTAGTTTAAGTATAAATGTTAATACATTATACATAAATATGGAAACATTATTTTGAGATATTTGATTCACAAAAAAATTATTAAAATTCAATATTTCATGTTAAAATAAAGTTTATCCAAAATTAGTTTGCATGTCCGGTGATGCATAATAATATGCATCGATAAATAATAGGTATACAACGACACAGGCATATTCATATGCGCAATTCACGCAAATAGGGGGATTTAGGGGCTACCCCCACCCACCCCAAAAAGAAGTCCATATCACTCCCAAACATTTCCTAAATTTTATTTTAAGTTTATTAAATATTATCGAAGTAAAGCTTTAGGCCCCCAAATCCCAAACGCTATTTGCGCTCTTAGGCTCATTATAGTAACCTGGTTATTGAGTACCTATTACAATACCTACTGTACCTAATAATGCATAACCTAAGTAATACGTAACTGGTACGTGTGTAAGTACCTAGTACCTACTTACTTTAGTAATAGTATTAATTATCTTGGATAATTTTTTACCCATCCACCCGGTCCCACCCACCCACCATTTTAGGTGGTTCATTTGAACCACCATAAGTGCGTACTCGGCGCCACTGCGACGCGCATAACGTCACGTTATACCGAAAATTAGAAATTATTACTAAAATTATTAATAAAATAAAGTTGGTCAAGAGGGTAGAGTAGATATCTAGAGAGGTAATTGCAATAGATTATTATTTTGTTAAATTTGAATTTAAATAAATAAATTCATTCTGAGCGAAGAAAATTCACAGGAAAAACTCTCACGCATCATTGGTATACTGATATATCGGATTTAGAAATCGTTCTTTGTATCTAAAAAAATGTTCAATTCTTTTAAATTAAAAAAAAAATAACGAAATCCGACTATTCGACAGGCCGCGAGGGTCTATTCTGTAAGACATGTTTTTGTACTAAAAACGCACCAGCTCGGACGCTCTTAAAGTAATTTATTTTACTATCAGACTTTAGTAATATAGTAGGATGGATTATTTTTTCCAAAACAATAATTATTCACTACCTTATTGTGTGCATACACTATAATAATATACCTACTATGAAAGTTTCAAGTGCCTACGATATTATGTTGAAGTTACAACAACTAACCGAAATTGTTATTCTTCGTTCAGATTCAAACTTAAACATTTATATAAAAAAAAAAACATTGAATATAGATTTTATAGATTTTTCGTATACATTGAAATTTACCTATATGAAAAACCTTGTTGTATATTTTCAGGCCTTAACTGTACAAAATTAAACTTATGATATTTTTTTTTAATACAAAATAATTAGTAAACTTTTGAGTCTTATGAATTTTGTCAACGTTTTAATTTGAAATGCTTATAAATGAAAATCGCGCATTAAATATTGTATTTAAGCAATAGTTTTCATTATTATTGTTGCAATAACAACCGATTAAAAACCTTGAGGAACATTTTCAAGCTGTCCGACCCAACGAATAAATTGTATTGACATTTACAGAAAAAAACTAAAAAAAAAATTTAATTTAAAACTAGTGTATTCTGTACCCCTACGACAACAGCATAACAATTTTGTTTCCGAAGAAGCAAAATTATTTTACCGAGAATTTTATGGCATTGGACAAGTGCACGTGTGTTGCACTCGAGAAGAGACCGCCCGTTAACAATACTGTTCGTGGTATTGATATTGACCTAACAATATTATACATAAATTTATTTATTATTATTTGTCTTTTTATACGATCGTAAAAAACTCATCGCTATAAGGACTATATTATGACGTAGGTACCACCGTCCAAGTATTCCTAATCATACGTCACGTTTTCGATTGTTATTCATATTATATTTTGCTTGCAATGAATTCGAATAAAGTTTTGGACGTTGGGTAACCGAAGTTTGATGTTCAAGTATCTAAGACGATATGTATTATTATTTCATTTGAAATGTACAATACAACATACATAAATTGTACATATATTAAGGCACGATAAGGTATTATATAGACTGAGAATAGGTATAGGGACATGAAGGAGTTAAATAAAAAGAATTACCCATTTGTGAATTGGCGACACTTATCTCGATCATAATAATATTTTAGCTCTATATTTTACATTTTTTTTCATCAATCTTTTTTTAGGGTTCCGTAGCAAAAAACGGAACCCTTATATATTCGTCATGTCCGCCTGTCTGTCTGTCCGGGTTTCACAGCCACTTTTCTCCGAAACTATAAGAACTATATTGTTGAAACTAGGTAAGTAGATGTATTATGTCAACATTTTTTTTTTATATATTTTACTTAAACAATTTTGAAAACTATTTGAATAAGGTTTCGATAAAACATAGATAATATTATATATTATATAAACTGGTGTTAATTAAAATTAAAATGAACTCCATTTATTTACATTAATACAAACTTTTTTAATATTTAATACATATTAATTTATATATAATATTTTTTGAAATACATTCCTTGGATGGAATCGGTTCACAGACCTAAAATAACTATTTATATACTATTTACCATTGTTAAAATGTCTAATGGTCGTTCATTTTTATTGTGTTTATTATTATAATTATTGTTTTAAATATACCTAAGGTGTGCCATGTTTGCATTACAATGCATATGATACAAACAAATCATTAAGAAGTCATTATTATATTATTTTCGTTGATACACAATAATATACATCTGACGGTAGTGAATATTTATTTAAAAAAATCAATCCCGTCAAAAACCGTTTAAAAATATTTGTAATTTGGTTTGTTTTTATTATTAGATCATAATAATATAATTAAATACAGTTATCCCAGTTCGATTTTTTCCCTTTGTAGTTTTAAATTGAATAAGATTTCTGTGGTTTCTATACAAAAAAAAGTTATTATTATTTTTTATATTACGATATTACTCGCGATATTATTATGATAACTCGGCGACCGGCGTCATGGATAGGCATTTTAGCTACACCGTAGTCATGTGGTTTCATTTTTTAGACTAATCTCTCTAGTTTAATATTTCATTGATGAATACTATTACGTCTACTAATACTAATACTGCTACGAAGTGGAAAACATTTATTTTAAAAAAATAATCCATTCTGTCAATCTCCGTTTAAAAATATATTTTCTAATTTTCGCTTGTTTTTACTTTGAGATCCAAGTCAAATAAATATATTCCTGTTTAAATTTTTACCGAAGTCGTTTTAAATTTAATAAGATTTCTGTGGTTTCAATACAAACATTCTTCGACATGAACATTTTTTTAACAGCTGCATACACTTAATTACAGACGATCGACGGAACTTTTTGTTTGTATAGTTTACAACTTTGTCACGATTTTCTACTCAACTGCTGAAATCGTTTTTCACTTGCTCTCACTCACCACCGACGTCTTTATTTCCACACTTATATGGTAAGAGTAGAAAGTATAAAGTGCTTTAATTAGGTAATCTGTAATCGAAACATTTTCTAGTTTTAGAATTATATATAGAGTATTTATAGGTAAAAACCGAGCGATAGGAAGTTTATAATAATATATTGTTCTATGGTTCATTGAATTAACCTTGTAAATCATTGAAACACAAATTATACATAGACATTAATTCGATGTAAAAATAAATCCAACATAATAAATGTTATGGTACATTGGTATAGTAAAAAACGTAGGTACGCAGTATTGCACGCGTTGCCCTAAGGAAAAATTCCGTAAGTAATTTAAAAAAAAATTAAAATTAGATAATACGACGTTTAGTATTGTGGTAGTAAGTGAATATGTCGAAACCATGTTTTTTTATCCAGACATTTTTCCTTATAAGAAATAATAATATTGCACTACAATTTTAATTATTTAATAAAATCGTGGCTTAGGTATCAAAAATCACAATTTGCTTTGAAATATTGCAGTAGGTACATTTTATTTGTCTGCATCTAAATTGGTTTCCATAATATCTACTTAAAAATTTACATTCTTATTGGTTCCCGTTATTCTAGGCGGCACCCTACGAATTGGTTTCCGATATGGACTTACGAAAAATTTAAAATGGAATCTAATAATATTATTTATTATGAACATATTATATAACATAATGTCTACCATCGTTGTTTACGCATGTGCATAAAAACTATTAAATTAGTAGATTTTTTTGTGTTTTTCAAAGTCAAAACATGTATACAACCTAACTAAAATTACATTATGCTTACAACCCTTAACATATGCATTAATCCTTTATATATATACAAACATACATTACATACATACATACTTAATAAATATACATTCTATAATATAGTTTGGCCATGATATATGCAACGACACGCTTCTACATCAACAGTAAAATGTTAATTCATTTTAAAATTATTTAGAAATTTAATGTGAAACACTCATTTTAGATAACTTTTTTACTTATATAAGTATGTTTATTATTAATATTAAATAATTTTTTTACATTAGTCGATCCTAAAAGAAAAAATATACCCCCAGTAGATCTTAATCAAAAAAAGTTTGGCCATCCCTGTTCTATATTATATTATTGGGATTTTTGAGATGAATTATAGTACCTACATCTGTCCAATGTCGAAATAATATGTATTTCATTGTCAGATTAGAATAACTTAAACACGATAATCAGTAACTGATTGAAGTTACTCCGACTGTTGCAGATGTTCCACCATACTAATCGTCTGATCAACGTTTCTGGTATTATTGTTACCAGGGTTGGACAAGATACTCAAAAGCAATACTAGATACTCGATACATTTGAATACAATTTGTGACATGGTTAAGAATTATATTTATTATTGTGGGGATGGCCGGATGGACGTCACGCGCCAAACTATTCGTGTACATATTTCAGACAAGGTACAGACGTCCATTAAAGATGCCGAGTCCTATTGTGCGTGTGTCACAGATATAACTATATAGTATTATGATTCATAGGTAATGGGTTGAAAAATAATTTTCAACAATACCTACAGCCTACAGAAAATCACCTGTGACCAGTCATAAAACTTACCCGAATTTGTATTTGTAAAATAAATATTAAATTATATTAAAATAATACTGTATTTAATATTAATTATTTTGACAGTAAAATGCAAATTTGTATCGCATTAATGTATCGAGTATCGATAAAATTATTTTACGAAATTCTCGATGCATTGACTAAAAATGTATTGCGATATAAGATACTCGAAGTCTCGAAACTTCATATAATAAAATTGTCATATAATTGTACCAACCGTGAATGTTATCCAGATGGTTATCATCCCACACTATCGATAAATTTAAGTTTACGAAGTTTGATTTTTTCGAATAATATTCTTTTGTAACTATAATAATATAATGTTATGATTAATTGCTTTGATGATTTTATATATTTCTGTACTCAATCGCGTCGTAAGTTGATAATGTTTTGGACCTAAATTGTTTGATTGCGTCTGCGCTTCTTCGAGTTGTTAAAAAGGTAATCCACGCTCAAACGGCAGCCAGCTTGTAAACCGAGTTGTAAACCTTACCCAAAATAATACGAACGTGGTAATGTATATAATATATTATCCACCATAAATATGAATAATGTATACATAAGCTGATGAGCTTTGGTTTAAGTAATAAGTCGTATTTTTTTGTCGGAAACTTAAATACAGTGCCAAACGTAAAGTTACCTAGGTGGCTATAGGTACTGACTGTTGCTGTCGAAGCTGCTGTAATCGTAATTGCCTTCAAACGGTTCGATTGTACAGTCGTTCGCAGAATGTTTGCAAGTAGAGGTTTTAACGAAATTCAAATTTTATCAAGTGTATAATAACTTATTGAATAAATTATTGCGTTTATAAATAAAATATTTATTTAGTTTCAAAGAATATTTACCCAGATAAAACGAACTACCTATACGAGTCTTCTTATAGTGAGGACGGAAGCTTTACCTGTCTCAGCTTAATATTGTTTATCTAATATAATATTATTGATAAAATGACCGAAACAACACGTATATAATATATATATATATATATATATAATATCTAGTACAACCACATACCGTTTACTCGCCTTCTGCAATATACAATTCAAAATGCATTAATAATTGAAAATAAAATGTAGGTATTCTTAGTTTATTGCACTATTTAGTTAACAAAATACAATTCATTATATTATTTAATTTAAAATTATCACAGTCCCCAACAAAAATTATTATACTATTTTTGTACTGCATCTATGCCCTATATATTATTATGCTATACGCACTTCAATGTAAATTATGAAATACAATAATAAAAAGGTGGGTAAGTGGATGTCGCTCTGCTGTACAGTAGGTTAGAAGTGGGTCACTGTATAATGGACAGTATTAAATTTTAATTCAATGATATAATATCACTGTATAAGAAAAACGATTCTGAGCGGAAACGGTATATCAGTCTATGTATTAGACATATAATATATACTTATCTATGGTATTAAAAAAAAATTGACCTATAATAGGTACCTATAATAAATTCCAAATTAATCATATCATAATATCTATTAGTACTTATGAGTTATAACGCGTTATACATCAACAAAAAACCGTGGTAAAATCATAGATATATAATAGTATACTTTAGAAGTTTCAAGTACCCACGAATAATATTATACAATCACAACAAAATAACTAAAATAGTTATCCTAGGTTTTTAATATGTAATTTCGTCCAAATTTGTACTTAAAATGACTATAAAAATAAACTGTGTAAATGTATTTTTTAAATTTTTTGGTAACAGAATTAATTACTTATGTGGAATCTTGTTTTAAATTTTTAATTCTTAGATACAAAAATTGAACATTTTATAAATTTTTAACTACAAAATAATTTTTCAAATTAAAATTTGATAAATTTTGTCAAAATTTGATATTTAAATGCTTATAAAAAAAAAATTGGGCCTATGTATTTTTAATATTTTTTCAACTG
>NC_042493.1:123984669-123988455 GCF_005508785.2 Acyrthosiphon pisum
TACGGTCATTTGTTTTAGAGTTACACCAAAAACCAAAATCGATTTTGCGTAAAAATTCCCGTTTTTCCTTAATTTTTCTTTTGTTTTTCACGTCGCTTTTGAAAACTACTGGGAAATTTTTACTTTTGACCCCCCAAAGTACCAACTAGATTCACTTTCCTATCAGAAAAGGTACTGTTGAAGAAAATCCAAGCACTTTTACTGTCCTAAAACGTGATGACAGACACAAAAATAAAAAAAAAATAAAAAAACACACATCATTGTAAAATCAATACATTCATCGTTCCATTCAGAATCTAAAATAATAAATTTAACAAAAATTTTAATTTTAATCTGCATATTTTGATTATTTTTTTAGTGGGTACAATAACTACTATTATAAACGCGTATAAATCTGCCGTATTTATTCATAAGTATATGTAAATTATTACAGTCTAAAAATGCTCATACCTCACTTAAGGGTGTCCACACTTCCATTATTTTGGGGGGCACTATATAGACCTATACGATATGTCCTGACTCGATTTTTACTACGATATTAATTTTGAAACAGATTTTAAATCTATTGTCGAGTCAACTGTGGATCATTTGAACCACATTTTAAATGTATTATTCTTAAAAAGAAAAAGAAAAATCTCACTTGAAACTTAGAAAAAAATATCGTATTTTTAACAATTTCAACCGCAAAAACATAATATATCTTTAAAGCTGTTTTTTTATAATTCTCACTCATAGGATTCAAATTAGATTACATATAAAATTAAAATATGTTTTCAAAACTAATAACGGAGTTAAACTCGAGGTAGTACATTGGAATGCGTAAATAGGTATATTTTGCTCTAAAAAACCGTTGTGTGCCTTAATATTGATTTTATACTTTCCTCGTGAAACATAAAATATTATTTAATAATTATAAAATGATAAAACGATAAAAAAAAACATGTTCATTCCTATTATTACGATTTCTAGACCGATGGTTAAATTTTGTTTTCAAATTCTTAACTAATAACCAGTGTACAGATGAGTCGCACGAGAAACTAAATTATGAAAAATGTATCTTTATTTGATGTAACTGAATTTTTCCTTTTCAAATAACGTGTCATACACTCGGTTCATTGAAAAAAATAAAAAATAACCAATTCAATTGTCTCGAGTGGAAATCGTCAGAATTGCATATAATAATAATAATAATAATATAATAATTATAGTCGTTTGAAACGTGTTTTTCA
This sequence comes from Acyrthosiphon pisum, assembly GCF_005508785.2. Lineage (NCBI taxonomy): Eukaryota > Metazoa > Arthropoda > Insecta > Hemiptera > Aphididae > Acyrthosiphon > Acyrthosiphon pisum. The sequence goes on from NC_042493.1 coordinate 123,985,899, forward strand.
AAGTGATTATTTGATTTGAATAATTTTGTTTCATAACGGCGAACACGTACCTTTTGAAATAACGCAATTAACTTACTCAGAAAATTAATCTCAAGGTAATTTATAATATCTAAAAGATCTCGCTGAATATACACCCCAAAGGTACGTATGAAAATTAAAATACATTTCTGAAATGATATTATATCAAACGTTTGTGATTAGTCTGAAAGCAAAGGCTGCATAATTATATTACAGGTTTATGACTTATACTCGTAAAAACATATACTTATAAATGTAATTAAATATCAAACAATATTTTGTTTTAACATTATTATGTACGTGTACGTTCAAACAGAGTTTATAAAGTGTAAACTGTAAAGAGCGATTTTCAATTGATTTAAAACAAAACGTTCCCGAGTAAAATAATAATATTATGTACGCATGGATATACATGATGATTCACCAAGCATTCTCATTATCGTTACGTTATTTTTATAATAAATTTAATTCAATGCAATTTTACAATATAATTTAGGTATAATAAAACAGAACGATAGGTAATATTTATTATTTTTTTTTGTTATTCCATCAAAATATTCGTAATAATATAATATATGAATACAATTAACATACATTGTTTAGTTTCATAGTTTATTGTAAAATTGTATTAAATTTCATTTATTATAAAAATAACATAATGATAATAGATATTAGTTGATTTTTTTTTCATTCTATCAATATTATAAAACAATTAGGTAGTATTATTATTATTATAATTGTTTTGAAATATCCATTTGATATAATATGATAATACAATTAATAATCATTGTTGTTTAAAAAAATATTATAAATATAGGTAAAAATGAAAATAAAATAATACTACAAATTATTATAACTAGCCAATAGGATTATAATTTATAATGAAAATAAAAAATAATATTACTTGGTTAATAAAAAAATCGTGGTTCACATTGCCCGGGCAGGAACACATTAACCGGGCAATGTACACGTTGCTCGGTATTCCACATTGCCCGTCACATAAGTATATTATATATATATGCTAGATATTATAATATAACATATATTTTATATTTTTGTACATCCCTTTTCAAGGATTTTTTATCCATAGTAATAACATTTGATATCTAAGAGATTACTCATTCAAATTTTGAATTAGGTATATCAACATTTTCAAAAAAATTATCAACTAATTTTATTAAGTAAATGAGGGGTCCTCATCTGAAAAACAGAAATATGTATCATCGCAATAGGATAAGTATATCTAGCACAAAAAAATTCAAGAATTAAATTTCAAGTAGGTATATTTAAAAATTCCAATAATTAGTGTTGGCTTGCTTACACCATGTATTGTATTATATAAGGATATTGATGTTGGCCTGTCTGTAATTAATAGACTCAAAATAACTACTGGACCATTATCAAACAAATATAGATATAAATAGATTCCTTGAGATGTGGTGGGTGTTTATGGATTATTTTTTCAGTTATGTAGGTAACTAATGGGTAGCTAACTCGTCATGCATTATTTTCGCTCACAAGAAAATAATTTTTTTTTTTTTATTTATATTATTGTCGTTTGTTTAATATGCACACACATTTTTTTTACAAAATATAAACATATTTATAAAAATACTAAGATCTTTGGTACTGTCAACAGTTGGTAAAATATTTATAACTATAGATGTGTTGGCCATTTTTAAATAAGCGGAGTTAGATATATAAATACACACGCGCAAGACAAACAATGCAGTGTGGCTCCGAACACAGGAATTTAGTTTCGTTTCTCGAAAATCAATTATTACTACCTATCATAGGCGTGCGCAGACTTTTTTCGCAGGGTATGCCGGTATTTTTAAACATATTTAGCTCAATACAAAAAATGACTCCCCAAAAACTCTTAAATCTTAATACGTACAAATAATTTGCCATATAATGCGAAAATAAATTAGCATGCATTTTATTTAGCTAATTTATTGGTTTTAGATATTTTAATTTGAAAAGTATGTACCAGTGGCGAATTCTCTAGACATGCTCAGTATGCACCGCATGCTTAACAATAAAAACGTAATTAACAAAAATACAAAAATAATTTTGTCATCAATAATTTAATATATGTACTGTGATTTCATTCCAATAAAGTAACAGTATAAAAACCTACAAACATTTGATCATATTATAATAATATAATAATGAAAAAAATTGATAATCTAATCAATCGGAATTATTTTTTTCGAAGTTGTAGGTAGTGTGAAAATAAGCAATAACCGCAAGGGCTTGAATGTTCTGGTGGCAAAACCCGCAATTCTCATGAAAATGGTGGATTTTGATTTCAATTATATTATCATGAGTTAGCAATCTGTTTTATTATTTCTTGGTACCTGTGATGATTATGAAAATATAATTATGAAATCAAATTAATATTTGACTCCCAATATTTTATCATAAGAAAATAATATAAATAACGATTCTGAGCGGAGACGGTATATCAGTCTATGTATTAGACATATATATACTTATCTATGGTATTAAAAAAAAATTGACCTATAATAGGTACCTA
>NC_042493.1:123988505-123995169 GCF_005508785.2 Acyrthosiphon pisum
CAAATTAATATTTGACTCCCAATATTTTATTATAAGAAAATAATATAAACAAATATTCAAAATATTTAAATTATTGAACTAAGATACGGTAGGTTCATGATTCTAATTTATAATCAAAACATTTACAACTAAAAACTATATGGTTATAATAACCCTGCAGGGGATCCCCCTGCGCACGCCTATGATTACTATTATAACTATATACCAGACATCATATTATTATATCTTTAACATTTTTTTTTATATAAAATAAAAACAAATTTTGCAACGGTCTTCGTCGGGCGGGACGGCCACTATAGTGATAATTTAAAAAAGCGGGTAGGTGGATGTCAATCGGCTGTACAGTAGGTTGCAACTGGATCAATGTATAATGTATTGTATTAAACTCGAATTCAATGATATAATAACATTGTATAAGAAAAACGATTCTGAACGGAGACGGTTTGTCAGTCTGCATATTTTACATTGTTATTATTTTTTTTTTTTTTATAGCCTGCAAGTTGAATTAATATTATAAATTACAACAAAATAATTAAAATCCCGTTTTTAGCGGTAATTTGTAGGTGGTTTTTCACGTGGCATTAAACAACTATTGAGAAAATCGGAAAATTACCTCTCTAAAGTACCATATTATTGATCCGATTCGATAAAAGAAAATTTATTATAATATGACGTTGAAATCGAAGCACTCCTTCTGGTAGAAATTTTGTAAACGGTATAAAAAAAAAATATATTGTAGCATCGCTCCGCTCAGAATCTAAAAATTAGTACGTGCCCGAGGTAATATTGAGGAAATTAACGTCCAAATAAATTCTCTGACGGCGAATTCATAATAATATGCATATTGTACGCGTGCACAGAGTTGTATCCGATAAATGTATAACATCATATCAGTGGAATGCGTCGAGTTCATAAGACACAACGTCAATGATCATTAAACGTTATTTATTACTGTCGGCGTACGAGCGGGTCGAATACGGTTTGCTTCTGCGGTCCAGTACATGTATATAGGCCCCCTTTTGAGATCGGCTTTATTATTGTATTGACTTGAACGATTAACCCGAAAGCACTTACGGCCCGGCCTCTGAGGATAAAACAGCAATAATAATAATACACCAAATAGGTCAAATGGAAATAGTGTATAGTTGTCTTTTTCGCATTGTGGGTGAAATCACGTGTGAAATATTTATTGGCCGAGTTATAAAAATCCAACGCACTACTATTATACGACAATGGGCGAATAAAGTGTCCCGCTATAAAGTACGGACGACCAAGAAGGCCGAAATACCAGTGTTTTATCTACAATAATTTAACGGTTTAATGTAAAAAAAAAAAAAAATAGTAATAATAATAATAACATCGCGATCGTTAAATCGTACCTACAATGTTTTTTGTAATAATAATTAATTAGGTGCGTGTTAAAATCTACAATTGAATATAATATTATTGTTGCGTCGTGTATTTATTCGAATAGTTAAATGCGCTAATAGGTTACTAATACTAAAATAAATCAACCCAATTCGATTGATAAATAATGCGGAATGGACTGTGTTAAAAAACATCACACCACATTAAATAAAAATTATCATCATACACACGTTTAGGGAGGTAGGCACCCCCCCCCCCCACCAACTGTATATTATAAAAACCGATTACTCGTTATTCGAGAAAATCAAATATAATAATTATTCGCCACAAAAGCAATATACCTAGTACATAATGTGACAAATAAATATGTTTACAAATAATAGTGATAATAGCATAGATAACACGGACTAAGATATACAGGACACGAGATGATTATTGTGGTCACGAAATGTAGTACAACAGGCGGAATTAAGGGGGATATTTTCCTTTTATTACTAGCGCCGTCTTGGTGGATACTTATGGAACTAGAACTACGAATTTCCCCCCGAACTCCGCTTGTTGTACTGCATTTCGTGGTCAACCCCCCACACCCTCCAACCTTGTCGTGTCCAGTCCTGTATATTATCTTAGTCCGCGATAGATAAGTAAAAACCGCGTATCAATATTAAGATACCGCGTTACCGGTTGCCGCCGACCGCTCGACTGTCCATACGACCTTATACATCGCAAACGCCCGTCTGCCCGTTCGAATCCCGCGATCTGCAATGTGGGTCGATGGCTGAACCACATTGATTGAAGGGTGAAAATGCAATACGTAGTAGGTATTGCCAAAATTTCGAAAATCGAGTTGAACATCGATTTTTATGGGAAAAAAATGTGAGGAATTCAATTGTATCGATTACTTTCGTGAACAAAATCGATTTTAAAACCGATGTTCAATGCATAACGTGATATTGCCACATTTAACGTCAACGCAAAACGTGGTGTTATCATGTTCAAGTCAAAACGTGGTATTGGCAATATTAAATTTTTCTTCAAAACGTGGTATTTCCGGCAATAATGCGTTTTGCATCAACAGAAATTGGAACAACGTCAAAACGTGCTATTGCCATAACCTTTTCGAAACCTGCAATACCACGTTTTCGCCTGTAAACACTATTTTTAAAATATTAAAACTCAGTTTTAAACTCAAAATAGATTTATTTTTACATCGCCGATGTTTTTTTTTTTTTTAATTTGATTAAACCAATAAATTACAAGACACTTAATTGATGTCATAAAACGTGATATAGTTTTTCTGAATTTGTGAAAATTTTGATTTATTGCAATACAACGTTTTTACAAACGGATTTTCACCCTTCAATTTCAGCACACGTTAAATGAGCGCGGTAATTATAGCGCACGAAATTTTTGCGCATACGAAATTTTTGCGCGCGTCAAATTAGCCCACATGGTATTTTAGCCGTCGACGATTCATCGGATGGTAAGTACACACCAGTTTTGACATTAAATAAGTGTTGAACCTAACCAGTCCTGTAAAGAATACTTTTCAATAACTATTGTTCAGGAAAAATTGATCAGAATACTAAAAGCGAGACTAAAAGTTAATTGTTCATTTATTAATATTTAATTTTAAACCATATATATTATATTATTATTTTTAACAGTTTTCCTGGTTCTGTAAAATCTATGCTATAAATACCTTTTGCATTAATTCCACCATTCGATATCATGCGTATCGCGAAACGGCGTCTCCTCGTCCAGCTGATGACACGCGCAGACCCGAACGTCCGACGACGGGTTGTGGATTGCACCCGCGCGCGATCACTACCGATAATATTATGGCCCACACTGCCGTCTTGCCCGTCTTGCATAGGTACAAACAAAACCGTTTGCACGTAACCGCGTTCGTAATGTTTTAAACGCCGACACGGACGATTATTGCGAGAGGAAACCCAGTCGCACTCGCGATAATAATATCGTGCCACCGATGGCAGCCGACGCACTCCCGTATTGACGTTCCGCAATGTCGACGACATCATGAATATTGTCGAACGTCTAAGCGACGCGTAAATATTGTCACAGTGGGTCACAAAAACGGCGAGTTCGGAAACGAGCAAGCGACTCGCGTCGCACGACTTCGACGACCAATAATTAATAGATCATGGTCCGGCGGCGTCCGTAGGCCTCTGTCGGCGGCGTCGGTCGGGAGGGAAGCCGGTTTGCACTATACGGCGGCGGCGGGGTGTGGGGGTCTTCTAGAAGTTTCTACGGCTTATCGGCGTACACCTGCGACGAGAATAGATATTGTCGTCGGCACCGAACAATATTATTATTATTGTCATTGCCATTTGCCGCGCGGCCCGACGTGATCGCGGCTTAGATACGGTCGGTAAGGTATTCGATGAACATGAATTATTATTATAAAGCGGCGGGTTCCGCGGAAGTCCACGGAAAGGTGCCAAAAATATCGTAAAATATAATATTTTGTCGACGCGCATTTTGTCGCGGACAGTGTTGAACGTGTTTCGTTATTATTGCGTTTTCGACGACAACTGCGCAGGTGATCATAATATCGCCTTACCTGCAACTGTAATATGCGATTAAAAATAATATTACTTTAATAAGGATAATAAAGTAACGGCGTACAGCAAATATTTTTGAATGCCACGAATTAAATAATAAGTGGTGGATGATAACCAGTGCCATATATTTTATGGAAGGACAAACGGGACATTTCCACTCATAGGAGGGGCCCCTCCAACTTCCAGCACACAAAGTTAATTGTATACCTTTTGATCATATTTTGGGAAAGCCAAATAGATTTGGATTTTCCCTGAAAACGACGACTTTAATCAACTCTGCCGATTACAAAATCGAATTTCCGTTGTTATAGTAATAAAGAATAATATTATTATCGTCGTAATATTACTATTGACGTTATTGCATTACGTAGTTACGTGATACACGTAGTCGGTCGTATTTATTGAGTATCTATTAATTGTCGTTTGTTTATTATTTTTAATAATTTAAAATGTCAAAAAAATAATTAAGTGGTTCAATGAAGAGAAAATTAAAGAATAAACAAAAAAACTACACAGTAGTTTAAGATAAATTAGGTTTACAACTAGTTCTACTAGTTCTACTAGCGCACAATCGAAATGTTTGTGACAACTGATTAGCTGAAATCAAACTTGACTTAAAACATTAAACTTATCAAATATTTAATTTGATGTAAAAGTGTAATAATCAAAAGTTGCTTTTTAGTTTGTATATTTACTGGAATAAATATTAAACATTAATTAGACGCGATTTCAATTTGAAATAGTGTAGTGTTCTTGTATATTAATTAAACAAATTTTTAACAATACAATTTTATTCTATGATCCAACCATTGTTGCCTATAGGTACTCATATATAAGCAACTAATTACATACGACGTTAATTTAAAAATACATTATGCATACATTTTATTTTAGCATTGAAGAAAATAGGTAAGGACAATTTGGGGCCCAAAATTGTAAATTGTACTGGGCCCATAAAGTGGTAAATCAGGCCCTGGAGATAAATGCAGTGATCTGTTTGCGGTCAATGTGAAAACGGCCAATATAGTTATAATACAGACTACCAAACGATATAAGCACAAATATTTATTTAATACGATTCGTTAGAGTATTAATTATAAAACATTAATATTTAGATTCTGAGCGGAGCGAGGAAGCAAGTGGTTTTTCAATGTTGTTTACTCTATTTATTTATTTTTTATTTCATTTTTTTATCATGTATATAGAATTTTTACCATAAGGAGTGTTTCGATTTCCACATAATATAGTATCTTATCTTTTAGCTAATTGTGTGTGGTATTGATACATACGTCCTATCAGTGTGTACGGTATTGAATGGTTCAATTTCGGGATAGCTGTGTGGGATTTATGTGTAAAAGCTTGTAGATTTGAACGATGACCTATTTTTTTGAAATTGTGTGGTTTTGACGACCGCCGATTAATGTCACCTATGCAGTTTACACATTATGGATTTTTTTTATTACCTTAGGGCTTCTTGGATAATAGTCACGGCGACCACATATATTTTCGTTACGAGATTAGACATTTTTAAAAGCTTACACCGTACATACAGTTGCAACAAAAATACTACATAATTAGGCTGATTTAGCCGTTCATTTAATATTTATTAATAATTATTAATGATTACTGCGACAACTGGTCCCCGGTCTCTAATATTCAATCTTTGCACGTCTTTACATTTTAACACAGTGTCTTCAATAGTTTGCTAAACATTTCGAGATTGAAAAAATTGTTAAAAACCATTCATATTATGTTATTTTATCAAGTAGTACGCATAAGGTGGTCAATTTCAGGATACACTGGTTGCATGTACACTTTTTGAGATTCACTGAAATGAAAATATCTCAATAAATTAACCGTGTGAAAATTGAAGCTTGGATATCTATGCATCCTTTTGATGTGGTTTCATGGACATCAATAAATGAGAAATTCGCAGAAAACTACAAAGAGTACAAATTGGCGACACAGGCCGAGTCACCCGTACTCATTTTTTTGCATGTCTTTATATTTTTTATGACAGGCCAGTGGAGTAATTTTAAATAAAATGTTTGATGTGTAAATTATTCACAGAAACGCGAAAGGTTGAATTTTTTTTTAAATACAAATATTGATAATAATAATTAATTATCAACTAATAATAATGTAGCCCATGAGTTGTGGGTAGGTTGTTTATTATATTACCAATTTGGTTGTATATAAATCATTATACATAAGTACTAATTATACTCGTAATTATAGTATAATAATATTATATTAATCAATAAAATTCTAAAGGCCTATAGTCACTTTATAAAACTAAACTATAATCGTATTTACTGATAATTACTTTGTTCCATGCCTAGTGCCTACACAGTACATATCATGTTTTATATATATATATATATTTTTTTTCTTTATTTGTTATTTATCAACTACAAAGATTATTAGCTTTACAAAAGTATTACATTTTTACATTATGTTATGTTATCATACAGTTCAATTTTTTTTTGGATATAAAATTATGTTTCGAAAGTTTGAATATGGACCTAATGCTTCGTGCAGGTTTCCGGACGTACGTTGCGCCAGCCCCCCCCCAAAGGAAAATCTATAAACAAACTATACAGATATTTAGCACGTAATTCGCACGAATTCGCACGCCTATTTTGAAAATTCGCACGACATTCCTTCCCCTAGACAATCAACAAATTCGTGAGGGGGGCTGGCGACACGTT
>NC_042493.1:123995851-124022686 GCF_005508785.2 Acyrthosiphon pisum
TTTCTGTTTAGATCAGTGTACTTTGGCCCAGAGTTGAACAGAGTGATTGAATCCTCTTAATTTATTTTCCGTGGTTGTATGCCATTGTGAGTTCCAGTTAAGTTTCCAGTATTTGGTTATATTTATTTTTATATCCAAAAGTGAAGAAAAAGGAATTATTTTTTTGTATTAATTTTTGTATTTTGTATTATATCATTAAATGATATATAATTATATAACTACAATATAGTTAATACATTTTATTAACTATACATATTGTAACTAATACTTCTAATATATAAAACTATCGTGTCTAAAATTATAGTAAGTATCTATTATTCGGTTTCCATTGGTTAATCGGTCAGATCAGGTGCAAGCATGCATCTACTTCATATGCTGACACACATTGCCCAAGATTCGAAATTGTCAGATTGCCTACCAAGGAGGCTGGTTGCACCCAAAAGGAGTTGAACAATCGAAATTTTTTTTAAATTGTAATTGTTTACGGTCATCGAAGTTTGCAAGATCAGCTAGTAAGTATTTGAATATATAATGCTAAAGTAATGTAAGTATTTCGTAAGATATTGTATCATTTAAAAATCGTGGTATGCCGGTTCGGTTAAGTTTGGTCAACCTAACCCAATCGACAATAATGGGTCATCAGTAGGGAACGGATTTAAATGCAAATTGCATTTTTTTCTGAATGTCCGAAAACATTGCTTTCCAAGCACAAAGTTCATTTCATACATCAAGGAATTAAAAAATGTAACTTTTATTTTGCATTTTTTGACATTTTTAGTGCATTTTTATGGTTTTTAAGTCATTTTTTCAGCATTCATTCTAAAATAATAAAAATACCTAAATATTTATTTAAATATTTATTATGTTACGAAATTACGAAATTATTGTTGACACGTGTAGACACAAAATACATACATCACACAAGTTACAACAGATTATTACCCGCATTAAGGTAAAAATAAGATAAGCTATTTATCTAAATTGTAATTTTGTATTGCACTGTTGAGTTGAGTCTTTACTTTATCGTTTAGTATCGCGTATAGCCTCGTCGTAAAACGTTTTCGAGTGATTTTCGCAGATGTATTTAGTTTAGTTTTGTTTATTCCACGAAGTTTTTGAAAATGCCTAAGGCCAAACCTTCAGATGTTTCTCGTTTGCGGTCCTACGTTCAACAATATGGGGAAGAAATTTTTTCTACCGATGGAAGCGTTCTATTTTGTAAGATTTGTGAGGTCAGAGTGGCAGCCGAAAAAAAATTTACTGTGACACAACATATGAGTAGAGATAAGAAGAAGATGGACAAGCAGATAATTGATTTTAATTAGATTTGATTTTTAGTTTTATTGTATTTCAATATTTTTTATCTGATTTTTCATAATTTATATATATATTTTATAATTTTTTTTAAGTTTTTAAGGGCATTTTTTTAAGGCATTAAATCGGATTTTTTTTAAGGCATTTTTCTTGTTTTTTAGAGAATTTAAATCCGTTCCCTAGTCATCAGTCATTGTTTTACTCAATATTATAAATTTATAAAGGCGATGATAAACGTACGTAAAAATTAAAGAAAATTGTATTATAATACTGAAATATTTCGTGAAATGATTCACAATTTTATATTTCATACTAATTTTCGAAACAGATGGCGGCTGACTTAACACCGTTGCTTTACTCGATTTAAGCCGTTTTTCCGCGTAATCATCAAACTCTTATGCTTTAGTGTTTTCGGTACAAAATATTTTATTTTGATGTACACGAAGTTTATGGTGCTTTAAAGTAACTTTCACAAAGTGTAATATTGTGTATAGTTTTGTTTTGAATGCGATTTTGATTTTGCTTTTACGTTTAAAATTGTGTGATATTAATTATTAACAAGAAAGTTAGAACTCGTTAGAGTCGTAGTTAAGTATACGCCGAGTCATAAATTATTTGTAAAAGTGTGTTGTATATTATTCTACTGAAGTGTGTACATTGTTATACAAGTTATAAAACAGAAATATCATGAAAATAATATTATTATTCTCATACGAATGTAACGAAATTTGAAAAGTGAACTACTTCGCATATTTATTATAATATCGTATAAATAATGTATGGCAAATTTATAATTTATACGCCGGCGTAAGTAGTATTTGACTAGTATATATTTTCTCATTTACTCTATTAACCCTAAACTAATATATTATATTTCGTGAAAATTCCACAAAAACCAAACCTCATATTTAGCTGAAGGTCGTCTTAAAAAACAAAATTTCCTTCGTTATTCGCTTAAGGCGCGCGCGGTGCTAATTTAATTTTGTCCTAAAAAAAATACACTCTGTACGAGAATAACGTTCTTGTTCTGTAGAATCGACAGAATTTGATCATTATTTTTTTTAAATTAATGTAGAGAGAAATATTCTACAGCTCTCGTACAACTCCATTTTTCAATATTTTGTCTCAAACATTATAAGGTGGTATACAAAAAAAAAATACGAGCTTTTTATTACAAACTATATTTGAAATAAAATAAAAAATCCGAATTCAATCTGGGTTGTAGAAAGCATTCTTCTTTCGAATAAAAAAACAGTTATCAAAATTCGACAATTTGAGGTCTGAGAGATTTTACTGTAAAATAATTTTTGTTAATATAATACTCTGTACTACACACCTTCCCCCTCAAAATAAACTAGATAATAAATAGGTATTTTGCATGGTAGATTATAGTCTAGACATATTATAGCTAGAGACCAGGTTTTTATGTGTTAACTTCATAAGTGGGGAATTCAAATTTAAGCAAAAATATCCAAGCAAATAGAAACAATTTACCTATGAAAATATTATAACCTACAGCTCAAGTGTAAAAATTGATAGCACTAATGCTGCTAATACCAGTGGTGTATAATTAAGACGCAACAAAACGAATATATCTCCTATAATATTCTAATATATTTTAAAAAGTGACTTGATATATTTATCAGGGCTTGAAACCGATATTTGATACCGAATTTGAATACCGGTAAAACCGAAATCGATACCAAAACCGAAAACAAAATCGAAAAAAACCAATAGGTAGGTACCGGTAATCAAAACCAAAAACGAAATCAGAAAATAATTAATACCGATATCCGAAACCGAAATCAAAATCGGAAAAAATAAATACCGATGAACAACCCTGATGTTTATTGTTGGAAATAGCGTTCTGAATTTGAAATATTTTAAAATTAAAAACTTAACTCTCTTGAAATATCTTAGTGGAATTATGAAAAATATTTTATTTATTTTAAACGTAGTTAAAAATCTAATTATAGTCGATTAGAAATCGTTATTGATCACACACAGAAAATATCGATCATAATAGTGACCAAGGTATACGAATTACTATATTAACCGTAATAAGTTACTAATTGGGTATTTAAATAGTATACGATACTAGTACTACTATATCGGTCAATTATCACTTGTCAATTGAGTCCATGTTGGCTATTATTTATTTGCAACCTATACGATAACCCGACACTTAAAAATGTTTTCTTGCTTTAAGTTAACGACTGCAGTACACTTTTGTACATAATAAATAATTTTGTTTAATTTTTATTTACACATAAATAAAATATTTCAAGAAAATAAATTTCATGCAATTTTGAAACCGAAATTCAAATGGCAGACATATTTTTAAAATATGTCATTATGTATAAATAAATATTCTCTAAAACGTCTAAATATGAATTTTATGCAAAATAAAATTGTGTGTGTATATTTTTTGTTAAATGAAACGTCGAGGAACCTCGCCCAAATGGTTATACTGCGCATTTCCTCCGTAAAAATATGTAAAAACAGCAACATCCGGTCTCTAATAATTATAATATCAAGACTGATACTTCAATATAAAATAACATTTTAACAGATTGTATAGTATTTCGGATGATATGGAAAGTCGGCACAGTCAAAAATGTCGGAGGACAAGAGAAGTGTATTTACGACGACGCCGTCGTTGAACAATAATAACATTATTACCTAATGATTACTTAATTTGCTACAATAATAAACAATAGGTACTCAGTCAGGCGTTCGGAATATTATTATTCTGTCAGAAGCGAAAATCATTGTAGATGAAACTGCTGCGGCTAACGATGACATTAGTCGAAGGCAGACTTTAAACGAAATTAAAAAAAAAAAATACGAAACATTGTCGTTCGGTGAAAACTCTAAAGGGAAAACCGTCGTTTTAAAAATAATTGAAAGTTTCGTCGACAAAGTTCGATAGTAAACATGTGAGTACGGCCGCGGTCGCTTCCTAATTAATGTTTATTTCCGAATATTTATTTAACAAAATTGTTCGCGTTACAGCGACAGCGGAATATCATCGAATCGAGCGGAAAAAATTCTCGACCTAATCGAGTTTTCAGTATTTCGATTTTTATTTGTAAATTAAAATTATTGCTTCACCGCGTCATTTGACCATAATTGCTCTGCGTACGGTCTTAGACGTCTGGTATTAAAATATTCTATAAACGATCGATTTTTACCGCGAGATGACGCGAGAAGACGTTACCGCTCTAGATATAAATATATTATGATCGGACTCCGTTCGGATGCATTTCATCGTAGGTACATGCGTGTCTCTCGCGGCCACAGATTTCTTGTACACGAACCTTCAACGACTTGAAAATGTTGCATTAATAACAACACTATACTTGACATAAATAAATGATTTTGATAATGTTCACTATACATTTTTAAAAAGGATTTCATATTTGTCAAATATCCCATTATCTAGGAACTCTCTCCATCTAACTTGACCTCGTTCCTCTTTCACTTAGACGCAAATTAACTGATATTATAATGTTTGTCTATGATCTTATTAATTATTTAATATTGTGTGTCCCGAGTTGTTGTCTGAAATTGGTTTTCGAATTCCATATCTAATTACACGTGTCTAATTCAGATTTATTTTTAGTTCTTCATTATAAAACGAACAGTGGTACCTACCAATTATTTTCTGCATTGAGCTTTGATTTTAGCTAATAAAATTTTCATGTATTTAGACATATTTCTTCTCTCTCGCAACTGTTTTAAAATAGAATCTATGTATTATTATTAAAAAATATTCATAAATTATCAGAGAAAAGAAAATGTTTATATTTTAACCAAAATATTATTCACTTATTATTTATTAGTCAGAGTTATTTATATTTTATTATAACTGTTTTAATTAATTTTATAATTTTTTTTTTTTCTAAACTTATGATTCGTTTTTAATCTGAAATATTTTTTATTTATATAATTGTAAAAGGGTTAGGTTAGGTTAGGTTATGTTAGGTTACATAAATAAATAAATAATATTATAATATATTATTATATAGGTAGTCTGGTAAAATTATTATATAACCCAATCCAGTTATTCGCAAAATATCAAAACAATTAAATGTTTAAAAAATACATATATTATTAATTTTAAATTTATTTTTGCAAGTCGTTTATTCAAGATAATTATAATTATTTATTGTATTTCGTACTAGCTGTACAACCCGACTTCGACCGAGAAAAAATGATTAACTAATTGAAACTAGTAGAACTCGGGGCAAGTGGGTATCATGGCCCATGGGGCACAAATATCATTTTTTTTGTTATCGGACCTACGCCAATCGTCATCACTTTGTAATCATGTTTGATAAGAATTTACAAACTAAATAACATTTAAAGAATCAATGAGTGGAACGATCAAAATATTAATTTAAAATTGGATTTTAAGCATTTGAAAAAATCACGAATTACTTTACCATTCTGAAGCCTATTATTTCAATCGCACTTTACTTGAATAAGCCTAATTTGTAGCTGTACTGTGTGAAACTTTTTTTTTCTCTTTGTGTATAGTATGAGTTTGTATAACAAATATCATAATCAAATTAAATGCTCTGGAGTTATAAGTGATTTTATTATTTAAGGTTAACTATTGGAGCATTCAATGTACCAACAATGACGTTCTAATATGTCTATACAATAATTTAAAGATTGTATTTTTACTTGTACCAGTATTTAATAATGCAAATAAACAATTTTGAATGACTCTATAACGTGTAAAATGTTTTGAGAACAACATTTTTTCTTATGTATTTTGACCAATAAGGCTCAAAATGAGTTTTTCTGCAAAATAAAATAGCTGCCCCAAGATTCGCCTTTTTAATGGTAACTTGGGGCAGCAACAAAAAATAAATATAAAACCAGGAATTAAGTATACAAGTTTAAATTTAAGTACATATTAAAGTAAATATCAAGAGAAAATGTTTGATATAAATATTGAACCCATACGATGATTATTTACTGAGATATAAAACGTCAAAGTCAAAAACGACCCAAAGTTACGCACTTTTACGTGTCTCTCGGTTTTGTTATGGGTACCGCAGTTCAGATATTATAATAATTTTATTTACATTAATATATTCCTCTATTCACCATACTATATAGTAGGTATTATATTACTTGATAAGTAGTTTATATTATTATTTAGAAAAATAATAGGTACATATTACTATAATGTATTTTATTTTTACGCGAATTTGTTCGTTATTATTTGGGTCGTCGCTATTATCATATAGTCTTAATAATCCCTACATTTTTGGTTATCATACGTCGGTGTTGTTCGCCACCAGAATGGAGTTTCAGTCCTTGTGCTCTTAATACTATACTAAATAGATTATGCTTATGATCAAATAATACTATAATTATATATTATTATACTTGTTACGAAAATAGTCAATAAGCTTTATATTTTATGGAGTAATAACCACGGAGTGAGCTAGATAATATCAGGTTTGGTGGAGGAAAATAATTTAGAAATTGTTTTCGGTTAATAATACAAGATTAAATTAAATGTATACTTGGGCAATTTATCAATCGACTCAAATTTAACGCGTGCTTTACCTAGGCACCTCCAACCTGCTCAATACCAAATACTCAATTACGAGGTACACATTACCCAAAACAGGGTGGTTATACTTAAACCCGTTTTTGAATTTTTAATTTTAAAGACGGGCTCACCCATACGGATTTGTCGGTTTACGAAAATCGTTTTTTTTTTTTATTATATATTATGACAGAAAATTAAACCGGTATTATAATTGGATGTCATGATTTTAGACCGGTATTCTGTATTTGGTTAAACCACCCTTACGACAATATTAAGTGTAGTTTGCAGACTGGGTAAATCCACTGGCACTGTTATTAATTTGTCACGGGGAACGCCGTGCAGGATCAGCGATGATTAATAAATAATTTATTTATACCGTATGAAATCAAAGGCATTATATTATTATAACGGACGGCCCTTATGCAAATCCATAGTTTCCGGACGATTTTCATGAAATCTTCGTCAATATAGATTAGATATAGACAGTTATTATGATTGAATATAGTTTTTGACCTTTAGTTATATTCGATCAAAGTGTATACCGAATAACCGTGTTAAAAATCTGTGCAGCTTACAAAATTATTTCACGGAGCTTCAGAAGGGTTAAATGCATGGGCTTATTACAAATCATGTACACTGAGAATTATCACTTAGGCATCAGTTGCAGTGTTATCATCCCGTTGTTAAAATAAACTATTCGTCAGATGAACTATTGAGCTAGGTACAAGATATATAATAATATTGCTGTTGTCTAATTGTATTTTGCCTGAATGATCCTTTTATCACTGTACAGAGATATAATAAACCTTTTCGAGTTCATTAATATAATATTACAAATAATTATGTACAGTGAATATATTATCAGTTTTACCCGTTGTTAAAATAATATTATATCGAAACTACTTGACCGATTTAATTTTATGTAATAATAATAATAATAGATTCCGAGCGGTGCGATGAATGTATTGAGTTTACAGTGATGTGTGTTTTTTTTGCCTGTCATCACGGGTTGGGCCAGTAAAACAGCTTCGATTTTCTTCAACAGTATATCTTGTTCGATGGAAAAGTGAATCTAGTTGGTGCATTCGGGAGGACAAATTTTAAAATTCTCAAAAGTTTGCAAATGCGCCGGGAAAAACAACATAAAAATTAAGTAAAAACGGAGATTTTTACGCAAAATCGGTTTTCGACAAAAATGTGAATATTTATTTTTGTAAACAGAGATGTCATTTTTTTCGGGGGGTGTACATAATATTTCGTGGTTGCACCATATATATAATTAAGGTTTTTGTGGTAAAAATTTACAAGGTGTTCAAGTTTTATATTTAAGGATTGATAATTTAAAACAAGGTTCCACGTAAATATGTTAAATATAAATTACTTAATTCACAATAATGTTATAAAATATACTTAGTAACATCATAGGCTAACTGACCGTCTTCGCTCAGAATCGTTTTTCTTTATACAATGATATTATATCATTGAATTCAAATCTAACACCATCCATTACAATAACCCACTTGTAACCTATTGTACAGCAGAGCGAAACTCACTTATCCACCTTTTTTTTCAATCCAACACTCTATTTTAGAAGGATGACTGCTATCTAAATTCGGATTTTTGAACTAAATAATGCGTGAAATATTTGGTATTCATCAAAAAACACAAGTGTATTAGCTACGGCTAATTTGTGCAAAATAAAATATATCTGCTTCAGTTGGTTCGGATTAGTAACGTGTTTCTATAGATTTTGGAACACCAAATAAAAATATGCGATTGCACGAGAATCAGGTCTTTGGTGATAAAAATGTACCCATAATATAATAACATTTTATAACTAATTATTTGTAACCATTAACTAACATTGTAATTATTGGTAAGCTTTGGTTGATAGTCATTCGCTGTTGCTCTTGTCCGTTTTTAATCAATAATAATTTCTAATCATCTACAACCAAACGCAGTTAAAAGAAAAAACATTTTTTTCTCACAATTTCGTTCGAAATATTTCAAGAAAAGTGATCACGATAATTCGAAAAAAAGAGTAATTTTCCTTCAAATCCATACGCATTCATAACCGCGTTTGACAAACGATTCTAGATTGACCATAAAACGGTTTCGAGAACGTTTAGAAAGAAAATACAACACGCAGTTCGTGTCGTAAATTTGTCAACGTTTTGACTGTGAAAATTCTAACAACGACTTCCCAAGTTTAATGTGCACCCGTTTGCCGATCGATCGGCTTGGTCGTTAAAAGACGATTTCAGACATGAGTACTTGACATGATATAATATTACCAAAGAGATATTAAAAAAAACCTCATTGCTTGTGTGAAAAATCCAATCGAAGCAGTCCTTGTGTCATATTTAAATGTGAATAAATGAGGAATAATTATACTGCAGGACGGACACCATTCGATTAAGGAGAAATTTTTATTTTTTTCCAATCTTTTATGAGTTATTGCACAGAGAAACCTTACGCACAGTTTTTGATGGATTATGCTGCACCAATTACGCTCCTATATAATAATGATGCTTTTGAAAGTGTTACTGAAGTCCAAAGGTGGGCATTAACTAGTTAAAAAGTTAAAGTTAAGTTAGTTTATTTTATAATCAACTTATGAACTTAACTAGTTTAATTTACAGTTGAAATAACTTAGCTTCTCTTAGTTAATTTTAAAAAAATCCATCAGGTTCAAACAATTTTCAAATTTTTCGTTTATACGTAAAGAGATATTACTATGTCAGTATAAAATAAAAATAATCCAATATAAAAACACAAACATTTCTGTTCTTTTTCTTGATAACATAATTTTGTGTATATTCATATATTTTATTAAGTTGTAAATAATATATGAATATATGATGCAAATTGCAATTATAAATGTTTTTAAAAAAATAATAATTTTAAATTACAAATTAACAACTGTAATATAAGTTTTATACCTATTATTCAATTGCTATATGATATATAAAAATATATTTGTTAAATTATTAATTTGAGATGAGTATAGTTTAAATTAGTAAATAAAAAACGAAAAATACACAAATTTAAACATTTGGGTAGATTTTTTACATAATTTTTTAGCATGTCGTGTTATACTGAACGTTATTCCCGATAACAAAATTAAATAATATCATATTAACACATTTTATCAGTAGGTATTTACGGCATTATTTAAGTTAGAGAATACATCCTCAACGACTGTTTCGTTTTTATATAGCAAAATTTTTAAACGATTTTACAACAAATTATTAAAACGTTTTGGGAAATTTGGTGTCGCTCTGCGGTGTACATTGTGTGTCGTGTAGGTACCTACATAGGCGTGCGCACGGGGCGAGCCGGGCGACCTCCGGCTCGACCGGAACTTTTTTGGGGGCATAGTAAAATTTAAACTAACCATAGTAAAATGTCTATATATTATATATTTTTTTATGTTCGTGGAAATCGTTAAAATTTTATTTTTCGTGACGTGATTGTGAAATATAATTCAAAATATTTGTGTATACCTACCTATCATTACATCAATTTTATTCACAAAATCATTCTGTACAAACATTATGTGGGTACCATGACTATTATAGTAATAGTTGATTATTATTAGAGCTCGGATTTATATGCATTTGCATGTTTGTACTAAGTGTATGCACGTCTAGGGGGTTCTAAAATGTCCACGATTCATCTCACACTGAATTTAAACACCAAATTTTATAGGTATTGCATATTTAGAGGATTATTGCATATCGGTTCATAAATGCATAAACATGCATATTTAATGGGTTTTTAATAAATTGCCTATTTTATTTAAGATAAATATATTTTAGTTATTTTAAAAGAGAAAAAAATCGTTAACAACAAACTCTCTTACAAGAATATTCTTAAAATATCTCCATTTTTGCAACACTTCATGAGAACGGAGAACGTATAGACAATATTATATTAACAACAATAATTCACATACACCCGCATTTCGATATACTATGTTTTTACTTCGATGTGCGCAACGAATAAGGCAGTAACTCAATTTTACAATTTTTTTTTATAACGAATAATATTAATTATAGACGATTTTATTGTTTTTATTTTGATTCTTTTTTTTAGTTGTCTGAGTGTTGTAGACATTATATTTTAAACAATTTAAAATATGAAAAAATGAAGATTATAAAATATTGCATTTTGGTTTTTAAAGTATTAAATGTTTAACTATTTAAATATTCTTTAACCTTTTACTTATGATATAATATTTAGTAGGTACCTACTACTTTCCTTGGTGTAAAAATGTGTTTTTTTTTTAAAAAAATTACATTTTATAATGTTTAACATATGGCATATAATTGCATATTTAGACACTTTTTAAATGCATATAAATCCGGGCTCTAATTATTATATTACAAATAACTTATTACTATCGTTTTAAAATAATCGGAATGCGGACCTGCACCAGCTGGCTCGTGGACGCATACGCACTGCTCCACGGAAAAACCCATGCGTTTATAATTATTCGCTTTCAATGAAACACCATAAACTGTCCCACCAATAATCTAATCGGGATGATAACGGTTTACTGTTGTCACTTGTCTGTTCAGTTTTAGTGTTCCGTGTTTACTGTTGTAATATTTTTATATTATAAATTATAATGCCGCGAAATAATAATTTGATCAGAAATTATTATAATTAATATTATTCTTGTTAATATTTCGGGTGTTGTGTAAGTTGTATTAAATAAAGAACTTAAAACATGTCTAGTCAACGAAGTGGTTGCGAAAACAGAAAACGTAGAGCCTGTAAAGAAGCAGAACTATTAAAAATTAAAAGTAAATGTTCAATAAAAAATTATTTTACATCAAGCTCCATCTCATCCAATTTTCAAAGCTGTAAGTAATAAATTTTTTAGTAATTATTAATGTAAGAAATAAATCATTTATCAAAAGTCTAGATAGACTCGGGAAATTTAATTAATTTAATGAGTTATTTTAAATAGTAAATATAATTTAAAATAATTTAAATTTATTTATGTTATTGATTCTACAGCTTGTTCAGCAAACTCAACAAATTCTATATCTGACGGCACAATGAAAAGTGAAAATGAGGAGCTATATATTGATGATGGTATGTAATTTTATTAAAAAACAATTAATTTAACAAACTTTTTTTAATGTTTTTAATTTTTCTGTCAATAGCTAGTGCAGCTAACTCAACAAATTCTATATCCGACGGCACAACGAAAAGTGAACATAAGGAACTAGATAGTGATGATGGTATGTATTTTTAGTAGCCTATTAATTATATTAGGTATATATTTATTAATTATATCTTTTTTTGTTTAAAGTTAATATGGTAAATGTATATGATCCGGTTAATCAATTTTCAAAGGAACGCTTAGAGTTCCAAAATCGAATTTTGAAAGGACGTTACAACCCTATATTAGATCTTTATCCACGGTCACTTCAAAACTCTAAAAAAAAGGTCATTTCAGAAAAACTGGTATGATATTTTCAGTTGGTTGGAGTATAGTGATGCTTCTGACACAGCATTTTGTTTCCCTTGTCGCTGCTTTAAAGGTAATGGAATAAATAGCAGCTACAGTGAATCAGCATTTAGTAGTACTGGTTTTAAAGCGTGGTATCGAGCTATTGATGCATTTAAAAAACATCAATCATTTAAATGTCACTTAAACAGTGCAAAAGTAGGTAGCTTTAATAGATGTGTTAAATTCACATTTAATGATATGAAATCATTATACACGAAAAACGATTCTGAGCTGAGATGGTCTGTCAGCCTGTATTCCTAAGTATATTTGCTATTAAAGCAATTTGTTTTACTTTTAGACATATTACCATTGGGCTCAGATTTTATCTCTTATGCTTCTTGATTTCCGTGTGAAATAGAAATCTGACTTTTATACATATTATACATTCGTTTCATGACACTATGACTCTAAAAACAGTGAAACCTCTCCTAACGGACACCTACCAACTATTTTTATTGCTTTTTTAAAATTATTTACGTAGAATGTTAATATATTTATTGTACAATAATAAAAAAAATTAAAATGTTTAGTTAATAAGAAATGATAAACATGCTTCCTATAGTTTTATATAAAGTTGTAGGAACACTTTCAATCTATGTGGAACACAAAATACGCACTATGGACCAGTGTTGGGATTAGATAAGTACTTTTTTTATCAAGATAAAGATGAAGATAATGTGATGAAAGTTTATCTAGATAAAGATTAAAGATAAACACATTTTTATCCAGACAAAAAAAAGATAATTTTTTTTTTAATACCTGCTATAAAGTCTAACTTTTGAGAGTACAGCTTAGATAATATCTTATTACTTAGGACTTCAATATTATTTAAGCACCGACAATATGTTTAAATTAATGTTAGCAGTGAACATAATTATTAATCAATAACTAAGGTATAATTGTCATGATAAAGGAAACATTATCAAAATTAGATATAAATATCAAGAAACAACTATTTTAAATAACTGGTCATAGTAAACTTTAATTATTATGAACCTTTACAACAGTTTTATTATGTATTTAATTTTTTTTATAGTAGATATACAATTATTGTTACTATGTTAAGTACATGTATATCATGTATACTATGCAAATTGCATACGTATATACTATACAATAAATAAGAGAACATTTTATTTTACGTTATGATCATGTCATAATGATAATATAATTTAAACACAGGTGACAGATGATATGAATTATTTATAAATATAATATTTATAACATTAACAATACAACAGGATCAATACACTATTTATAAAATTAATTTATAATATTATTTATTCAAACATCTACAACACAACAGCATTTCAATTTTAAATGGTAAATGATATACACTGTAACAAATAGAATTTTATTACTTATTAGTTATTAGTTTATTACTGATAAATAAAAATTACAAAATGATTTATATAGCATCGATTAAAATATCAATCGTACCCAAACCTAATTAAAAATGCAAGACCAATATTGCAGTTAGTTGACACAGTTGACCCGTAAGTTGTACAGGTCGGAGCTAGGAAAACACAATTAAATACGCGGTATATAGCTCTGACTGAGTAGCTTTCTCTACCTAGAAATAACTTAAAACTTATAAGTTATAAATTAAACCATATTATAATGTTTTTCCACTAATTGACTGTTGACGAGTCACCAACACAAGATAACAATGTAATGTAGGAATATTTGTCATTTGAGCACTAAGCTGGGCCCCTAACGAAAATATCAATCATAAATAATAGGTAC
This sequence comes from Acyrthosiphon pisum, assembly GCF_005508785.2. Lineage (NCBI taxonomy): Eukaryota > Metazoa > Arthropoda > Insecta > Hemiptera > Aphididae > Acyrthosiphon > Acyrthosiphon pisum. The sequence goes on from NC_042493.1 coordinate 124,010,014, forward strand.
CTAATATATAACATAATTATGAACATACAATTTTTTTTACTGATATGACGACAATTCAAATTTAAAGTATTAACTATCAAAAAAAAAAAAATTGACAGTAAAAATGTATTTCATTTTTTTGTATGGAGACGAATTTATCTAAATAAATGTATCTAGATGGATGAATTTTTTTATCTTAGATAATTATTTAGATAAAACGCAACTATTTATCTAGATAAGATAAAAGATAACTAAATAATTATCTAGATAAGTCTCAACACTGAGTCTATGGTTATTATTGTTTTCATTTATCGGTTTGTTTATTATTTAACCGAAAAACGATTTCATTAATGATTTTAATGCTTAACCGTAATGTTATAGAGCTACATAAACATACAACAATACCTAAGGTCAATACGCCTATAATATTGGCCGTTGCAATACGTACGAATAATTTAAAAAAAATTGATAATATTATGTTTAGGTAATACTAGATTAGGTTTTACAACAATCCGATGAAATATAGTAAGCATAAAAGTCATTTTTTTTATTTAAAATAATTTTAGATTCTTAGCGGAGCGATGAATGCTAGATTATATAATAATATTATAATGATGTGTGTATACTATGAGATGTAGTCGAAATAATGCTTCGATTTTCAACATCAGTATCTTGTTCGATGAGAAAGTGAATCTAGTTGGTGCATTAGAGAGGTCGAAATTTAAAGTTCCCAGTAATTTTCAAAAGCACCAAGAAAAACAAAATAAGGAAAACTGGGAGTTTTTACGCAAAATAAATTTTTGACATAGTTTCGACAAGGTTTCTGATAGGAAAGTGAATCTAGTTGGTAAATTTCTCTGTAGTTTTCCAAAGCGCCGGAATAACTAAAGAAAAGTTAGGAAAAACGGGAATTTTTAAGCAAAGTCGGTTTTCGAAAAAATTTGCTTTGGTTTTTGTGGTAACTCTGAAAAAAATTATACCGTATAGATACATGACAATTTTCTTTGGTTGATTATATAATCATTTTCTATACACAATCAAATTTTCAAAATATTTTGATTTGTTTTGAACTATTAACGGACATTTTCAGTTTCTTATTTGTTTAGTTTTATTTTCTATGGATGTCTATTTAATTTTATTTGGTAGGTAAAAAAGCTTGAAATATAATACAAGGCTCTTATTATATTGTTATAATGACATTTGAAAATTATTAAAAATTCATAGTCACAGTTTTTTTTTATAAACATTTAAATTTCTACAAAACACGTAAAAATCACGAAAATGTGCAAATTATTTTGAGTTAGAAATTCATGTATATATATTCTTTTTAAATTTAAGATTTTAAAATATAATACAAGATTTCTCATAAGTTTGTATAACTTTTTTTTAAAAAAAATGTCTACAAGAAAGTGTACTTAAATTTGTATGAGCGTTTGAAGTTCATAATTTTACAGGATTGGATATTTACTCTATTTCTCATGTAGTGACTTTATTATTTTATTGTAATTAAAAATGAATAACTGTAGATACATGAAAAATGCACTGAATTTTTATATTTTCATTTTCTATACACCATACAATTTTGAAAATATTTTGACTCTTTTTGAGCTGTTTACAGAGATTGTCAGTTTTCAATTCTTTTAGTTTTTTTTTTCTATAATGGTCAATAACAATTTATTTGTTTGGTAAAAAATCGTTAAAATTTAATACAAGACTCCTGATATATTATTATACCTAATAGCAATTGAAAAATATTAAAAATACATACGCATAATTTTTTTTTTTTATAAACATTCAATGCTTTATTAGCATTTTTGAATACATTTATCAAAATTTAAATTTAAAAATGATTTTGTAGTTAAATTTGTATAACATTTTCAACTTTTATGGCTAAAAATTTACAAAATCTTTAGGAAGAACCTACAAGGTTACATGTAAGTAGGTTGTTCTGTAACCATAAAATTTCAAAAATATAAATATGCTTTATAAAAACGCTATACGATTTTATGATGAAATTTGGATAATATTAATTCAACTTACTAGCTACCGTATTCTAATAAGTAATAACTTATAACAATATAAATATAATATAACGTAGCCACACTGACAAAATGTCACCGCTGAGAATCGTTTTTCGTATACAAGGATATCAGGACGGCTCCAGGGGAAGGCCTAGGGAGCACCCCCAAGCTATATTTCTAAACAATTTTATAGTGTTAAAAACAAAATTACAAAAAAAATTCATCGACATTTTCTGAAAATTATGACTTGTCCCCCCTCCTCCCCCTAACCATGTCATTGGAGTCACCCCTGAAGGATAAAATATCAATGAATTCAAATTGAATACCATCCATTATACAGCGACCCACATGTAACCTACTGTACAACAGAGCAACATCTACTTAAACACCTTTTTTCATTCAATTTCATAGTTTAAGTTAATTTTTAGTCATGTTTGAATTCTGCTTTTTCAAACGGTCGTATGCCTTTTTTATTATTTATTGTGCTTTAAAATCCATGCATATAACACCGGTAATAATGTAGGTTGAATAATTTTTTTCCGATAAGATAACCTTTTGAAAATGTCATTGTTTGCATAAAATATAATAATATACACTAAAAGTTTCAAGTATCCAAGAACAATATTATTATAATATTAATATTTTTAAATTATAACGAAAAATCCGCGATAGTTATTCTCTGTTTAAACATCTGATTTTTCCAAATTTGAACTTAATAATAATGTATATAAAATAAAAAAAAATCTGTTTTTTAATATTTTTTGATTATTTGCTTTCGTAATGAACTACTTATGGCAAATCTCGTTTTAAGTTTTCAATAATTTACTACACAAGCTTAACATTTTTTTAAATTTTTAACTACAAGATAATTTGCACATTTTCGAGATTTTGATGAATTTTTGAAAATTGATCTTTAAATGCAAATAAATTGAAATCGTTTATGTTTATATTCATCCCTGTTGTCTTCCACTTTTTGTCGAGTCCCATAATGGTACCTACCTACTACAGATGGGGTGTATTTTATAAATATAAATGAAAAAAAAAGAAATGTACAACCACAACTCCGCTCACAGCAGTTTACAGAACATAATATAATTATTTAATATAATAATATATATTTTGATACGTTTACCTGTTGATTACTCAATCTAAAGTTCAGGTTCATTTTTCGAGTTGCGTCACCGCCGTACGTTCAGCGCTCCGATTTACGTCAGTCAAATACATTCGATTTCCCGGAAAAACAAAATGAAAGCTATCCATTTACATTCATATAGGTAGGTGGTCTTGTTTTTGAAATTTGTCGATAAAAATAAATATATAAAATATTCAATCATCCATGCGATTGTTACGAGAACCGATTTTTGTGCAATATCCCTGTTCCTATATTTATTTATTATTTTTTCTCTCAAGTAAGTATCGGTATATCCGGATTGATATAACGCAGTTATGGCTTTTATTTCGTATAGTGGGTGATGACCGATCGCCTTAATTTTTTACGTTTAATAATGAACTTATTTAATTTATGATTATCGTATAGCTTTGAGTCCATATTCTCAAATATTTACATTTTTTACAACACTCAAGAGGTGTCCTGCTGCAACACCCATTTTATAAAATGTATATCGCATTTCCCTTGTAAATTGCTATTCGTAATGATAAATTTTAGAAATTTCTAAATCGAAATTCAAACGAGTAGTTTTTGAGTTATTTAACTTTGCGCAAGTATACCACGATAAGGCCACGATAGAAAGCTTGCAAGATATGAGGGTTATGATTATTCAAAAAAGTATTTGATATAATACATTATAAAATATTACAATTTTACAATTTCTTAAAATTTTGAAGAACAACAAAATATTCTAGATTCAATAATATGACACCTGTTTGATAGTTTGTAAAAACTATTATCATCGACTTTTAATATATTTTACAATAATATATTATACAAGGCTGGGCATTAACGAGTTAAAATGTTTTAGTTAAGTTACCTTTCGGCTTTCACTATAAGTTACATAACGTGTTATTTTTTACGAGTAAACCTGTTGAAGATTTTATGCAGTAACTTGTGAGTTAATTGATTTTATTGTCACGTTAAGTTTTTTTTTTCCTTACGTTATGGATTAAAAATATATATTATTTAGTGATTACTTTTTTTTTATATGAACAAAGAAATCAATAACTGTAAATATTAACATATTTTATCTATAAATTATTATAATATTATAACAAGGCACCGATACTAAATTGTATTGTCGGAGTGTCTATAAGAAAAAAAAGCGGCCAAGTGCGAGTCAGACTCGAACATGAAGGGCTCCGTAGCAGCAACCAACATAAATAATAAGTAGTTTCGTTTGGCCGGTACAAACTTTGGCCCCCCCACCAGGTCCAGCAGATGTCTTATCTAATATTATAATAATATTACCCGCTCGGATAAGCGCATTCGGGAACCTGCCCCTGCACGCTCCGCACCCGGAACCGATAAAGCCACGCCTAATATTATAATTATTATTTACCTATTTACTTATTTATTTATTAAAAAAAAACTACTTACTAGATCTCGTTTAAACCAATTTTTGATGGAAGTTTGCATGGTAATGTACATCATATGTTTTTTTTTTGTTTTATCATCCTATTATTTTAGAAGTTATGGGAACTTCATTATAGAACTTACCAAGTTTCAACAGTATAGTTCTTATAGTTTCGGAGAAAAGTGGCTTTGACACCCGGACGGACAGACAGACGGATATGATGAATCTATAAGGGTTCCGTCTTTTGCTACGGAACCCTAAAAACACTATTTTAAGGGTACCTATATTAATATAACAGAGATAACATAAAATAACATAAAATTTTAATACAAATGTGTAAAAATATGTGAAATGACTAGGTAAATAAAGAATTAGTACGTAAATATATACTTATAAGTATGTTCAGGTTTTCAAAGCAAAAAAAAAACACAAAAACACACAAATTAAGTGATCACACTCGAATTTCTGAATAGTAAAAAAATGTAAATGGTAAAATTTTGCAACGGTAAATTTACGAGACTCACATCAATAGCTTTATCTATATCCAGTAGTCCTCCAACGATTATAGGATGTGGTGTCTTATCGGGAACTCAACAAAATTAACAAAAATATTTACTTATTGGTCAGTTGGACATACATTGTGAATCGAAAATTCGTTTATATTCAGCTTAGGTCCTTACTGTTTATCTGTTGTACGTGTTTAAGTTTTGGTATTTAGTTTTTGTATAATATTGTTAGTTTAGTTAAGATAAAGTGCTGATAATACCGAAAGTTAAACCATAGTTTTCTTATCGGTTGCATAGTTGCGTATGTTGACGATTTTTTAAGGAAATTAGTACGTTGATAAGATATTTTTTAGGGAATTGTTGGTTATTTTTTATAGAATTTTTGATAGTTTTTAGTGCATTCATATCCGGGCCCTACTGTTAATTAATAAATAATAATAGTGTAACAAATTGCATATTCACAGAATATAATTTATATAGATAAGGAACATTTAAAACAATAGTAGTTACAGGGATAACCATTATTGAGAATACAAAAATATAAACTAATTTACCTAGTAACTCCTACAATATGTCTGTATACACGATATTAATTGATTATTTTTATTATATTTTTCTGATAATAAACAAAAATAACTTTATTATTATTATAAAAAAAAAGTAACCAATTTAACCAAGTTCATTTCTTTTTCTAATCAATTTGTATCTTTTATAAGTTAAATAAAGTATAAAAGTACATTTTAAGTTATAACTCAACTTAAATTTATCTACATTTACTTACTTGGCTTAACGAGTTAAAAGATTTAGTTCACCTGTCCCGCTTTGCAAAATATTAATAACTCGGAAATCAATCGTTTGAATTTTGATTCAACACACTTTTAAAAAATATAATTTGCTTAAAAATGTACAGTAAAATATTACTACTCCTCATTTAAACGTTTGAATTGCACATGACATCCTATAAATGGTATAAAAATCTAATATTTGATAATATTGTCCTTTAAAAATCCCAAAAATAGGAATCTCAGTAGATTTGTTATAAAAGGAAAAGTGGAGGGGGAATTAGCGAGCTTGAGGAATCACTATGTTCAATATAACTGTAGTTGTGGACAATATTATTTGGGTATCGAGTATTTGAATTAGAAAATATCCTACCCCAGCCGTATATTTTTTACAATAAAAGAGGATAATATATCGTCGTCTGAGATCGATATCGTAGTACTTGTACATGCCTCGTGTGTTCGATAAGTACTCAGAGTTAAATTCCCACACATAAATAACTCATAATCTATTAACGCTCATCGCTGTTATAGTTATAGTTATGGTCGTTGTCCTAACCACAGCAATAGATAATATCTATAGTTTAAAACCAGATTTTTATTGAAAATGTCGAATTTTCATCAATAAAGACAGATAAAACTTGCGTTATAATTTTTGGTGATTCTGTTGAGTTTTTTGCCGAAAATCCCGATTTTAAAACACATGTTTTTTTTTGCCCTACACTTTTATGAATTATAGCGATTTCGTGCACACAGTCAAATTTTTATAAACTGAATATTATAAATTTGTTTTGTAGATTATTTTACGCCGGGTGGAGAGGACTGGTGAAACTGAAATTATCCTATATCATTCTTAATAATACTATAAAGAAGGATAACCGAATTTCAGTGTCACCAGTCTACCCGGCGTACAATTATCTACAGAACAAATGTATGGTACATTGTTAATACAAATTTACAAAATTTTCTTTCACTCGCGCACCGTTCCGTTTAATTTTTAAAATATCTATTAAATGTTTAACGAAAATCGTTTATTAAGAAGGCGCCCGGTGCCAATGTGATTTTGACCTCAAAAACACGGTTTACGGGAATAATGATCCTGCCCTGTAAAGTTAACCAAATTTGATATTTTTTTTTTATTATTAATAGAGGAGAATATTCTACAGCCCGCATCGAACTCTTTTTTTCGATATTTTCATCTCAAACTTAATTATAAGTCTTTAAAAAAAAGACAATTTTTAGCTTTTTTTATAAATTATTTTATACTATTATTTAAAATAAAATAAAAAATCAGATATCGATGCGGGCTGTAGGAAGTCTTCTTCTTTCAGATAAAAAAATACTCATCAAAATCCGACAATTCTATAAAGCTTGAGAGTTATTCCCGTAAAGTAATTTTTTTCGATATAATACACCCTATTAACCACTACTAAATAATTATCGGGTAGTAGATTAGTGGAAAAGTCTTATAATTGAGGTAGCAACTAAAATATAAAATTTAATTTTCAAATTTTATAGAATTGTGGAAAATTTGAAAAACTGGCACCGGGATCCTTAAGTCGAAATGACATACAAAAAATAATACAATATACCTAATATAAATACAAATATTTCATATTGTTATTGAAACTTTTTTTATAGCTTTGTAACAACTATAAATATTAATATGTTACAATATAACACCTCTACATACGATACGAACTATACAATATGTACGATCAACTGCTGACCTACATAATAATATTAACACAAGCATAATTATTGTAAGGCATGTGGCCAATATACACCATAATATGTGAGTATGTGAGTTTACTGTGTACCTTAGACCTCATCACACATTACCACTTCTGGACTGAACACGGCTACGATGCAGTCACACAGTAATAATGAAACATATAGTGTATATATTTGTGAGTATTATTATTTGCATGTGTTTAGTCAACAATAAAACATAATTATAACTGAAATAGAATCCTAGACATTTAATTGATATATTTAAGATTCTGATATCTACATAATATCATAAGGTATTTTTAACAAAAGTTAAAATTCAATCAAAACTAGATAAAACACTTCCTTATGAATACATTAACAGCATGTTGAAAATAATCATCATATTATACAATACTTCATACAATATAATATCTATGTAAACTTTTAAAAAATTACAGTTTTTATTTAAATGCAGAAAGACAACGTGCGTACCGAATAGTTCAAATTGAAAATCAAAACCAACAGTATTTAGGTAACAAAAATTGGAAAACCAATAGCAATTTTTTATTGACATTATTACATAAGAAAAACAAGCAAACATCAATATCATAGACGGTGGTTCTATTACGTATTTTCTGACTTCTCGGTCGGGTGAATTAGGCGGTTCACCACTCAGTTATGGTTTCTCACACGAGTGCATCCGAATGTGGACCGTCAGACTCTGACTGAACGTTTTGTCGCTTACATCACTCGACTTTTTTCCTGTGTGTGTACGCTTGTGTCTCGTTAACCTACTGCTCTGAGCGAAGGATTTATCGCATATGTCACAGGAGAATGGCTTCTCTCCCGTGTGCGTTCTCTGATGTACTGTTAGATTAGCACTTTGAGAAAAAGATTTATCACAGATGGTACACGGGTATAGTTTTTCCCCCGTGTGTGTCCGCTTATGACACGTCAAGTCACTGTTGCTAATGAACGATCCGTCACAAACATCACACGGATATGGTTTCTCTCCCGTGTGCGTTCGTTTGTGAACTGTCAAAGTACTGCTCTGAGCGAACGATTTATCGCATATGTCACACGGGTAAGGCTTCTCTCCCGTGTGCGACCGCTTGTGAACCGTCAGGTCACTGTTTTTAACGAACCATCTGTCACATACATCACACGGGTATGGCTTCTCTCCCGTATGCGTCCTCCTGTGAACTATCAGATTTCCATTCTGACTGAACGATTTATCACATACATCACACGGGTAAGGCTTTTCCCCTGTGTGAGTCCGTTTGTGTGCCGTCAGTTTGCTATTCTCACTGAATGATTTGTTACATACGTCACAAGGGAATGGCTTCTCTCCCGTGTGCGTACGTTTGTGAACCGTCAGGTGGGCATTCCTTCTGAACGATTTATCGCATACATAACACGGGTATGGCTTCTCTCCCGTGTGTATCCGCTTGTGAACCGTCAAGTCACTGTTACTATTGAACGATCTGTCACATACGTCACACGGGTATGGCTTCTCTCCTGTATGGGTCCGCTTGTGAATCGTTAGTTGGCTATTGTCACTGAACCATTTATCGCATACGTCACACGGGTAGGGCTTCTCTCCCGTATGCGTCCTCCTGTGAACTATCAGAGTTCCATTCTGACTGAACGATTTATCACATACATCACACGGGTAAGGCTTTTCCCCTGTGTGAGTCCGTTTGTGAGCCGTCAGTTTGCTATTCTCACTGAATGATTTGTTACATACGTCACAAGGGAATGGCTTCTCTCCCGTGTGCGTACGTTTGTGAACCGTCAGGTGGGTATTCCTTCTGAACGATTTATCGCATACATCACACGGGTATGGCTTCTCTCTTGTATGGGTCAACCTGTGAACCATCAGGTTGGAATTCTGACTGAATGATTTATCGCATACGTCACACAAATATGGCTTTTCTCCCGTGTGCGTCCGCTTGTGAGCCGTCAGGTCACTGCTTTTGACGAACCATCTGTCACAAACGTCACACAAATATTGATTTTCTTCCACATGCGTCTGTTTGTGAATAGTCAGACTATTTCTGTGAGCGAACAGTTTTTCGCATACATCACACCTGTATTGCTTATTGCAAACACGCTCCATTTGAGATTGTTCGTTAAGTGATATTGATTCCAACACAAATGTCACCGTCCTTACATATATTTTCCTGTATTTGCTAATTGATATAATATACGGATTAATAGGTTATCAACGTTTGACATCATTGCAATATCATTTTATAACAAAATTTCGTTTGTTATTATTACTAAGCTGTTATAATAAACTATGTACAGTCGATAAGAATTTATTATCATAGTCATGGTTTCAAGCCAGCATTTTTTATATTATTGTATAATTATTGAAATTAATAAATGTTGAAACATATTATGTAATAATGGTATGCTGTGACTGATATACCAGGTTAACTATCCTTTTAAAACAAGTTTTCTCATTAGTTAAGAGTTTATACTGTAATTAAAAAATACAAAAATATTTAAATACAGTTTTTTAAACGAAGAATATCAGTTATAGTTTTTTCTTGTTAATTAAAAACGTTATTCCTGGGTAATTGTAATTTTTAATGCATATTAATTTAAGGTTATAACCCTTATCTCACTTTAGTATCATTGGATATCGATGGTATACCTTATCTATCTGAAAGGATAGTAAACGGGAACTTCCCTAACAGCCAGCACCGACCCATACTAACCAAACTAGGTACCACTATCCTATCCCACAAGCCCTTACAAATCCCCATATGGAATTTTCAGAAGGCCAACTGCAAGGATTCCAATAGTACGTAGAAGAGATTGTCAACCGGAACCCCAAAGTCCTCAACAGCATAGACAGATTCGTTGATCTATTAGTCAAAGCAGAGAAGCTGAACATCCCAAGAGGCATCAGGAAATCATACGTTGCTGGGTGGATGAGAACTCCGAAGAACTCTTTGCACATTACAGACAAAATCCGACTATTGAAAGAGGAAAACCTCTACTAGCCAATACCTATGAAGCCAAAAAACGGAAGTGGATCGGCACTATGGAGTCTCTTGACATAAAGAATAACAGTAGAGAAGCATGGAAATTACTACACAGACTGGAAGGCAAACATGCCCCAACCCAATAACCGTTAGTAAAACCGCAAGCCGTATCCTCATACTTAGTAAGGAACTCTAGGATAATTACTGACAAAATACATGCCAAAAGGACCAAGAAAGACATTCAGAACCTACTTATAACCTGCCAACCGCACTCAGTTTTTACTGAACGTTTCAGCATAAATGATGTTTCCAACGCAATCAATGAACTAAAAAAAGGTAAAGCACCCGGGAAGGACAAAATACATCCGGAGTTCTCGAATAACCTAGGTCCAAAAGCACGTCTTTGGCTCGCAGTTGTCTTATTCGATATATTTGTTAGTGGAATAATCCCTAGGCGTTGAAAAACAACAATATAATTGCACTTCCAAAACCAGGAAAACCAACAGATAACCCCGCTAATTATCGTCCCATAGTCTCAATAAGTGTTTTGTCAAAACTCTTGGAAAGAATCATTCAAAAAAAGATAGCCCTTGCCATAGAACCTCATATCTCGATTCACCAGGCAGGTTTTTGACCTAACAGAAGTTGCTGCAACCAGGTCCTGTCTTTAACGTCCCACGTTGAGAAAGGCAACGATGATAAAATGAAGTCTGGAGCTATCTTCATCGATCTCTTGGCAGCATACGATACGGTGTGGAAAGACGGTCTACTATGGAAACTATCAAATATCATACGATGCCCACAATTGATACAATATATTAGAGCCAGTAATTAAAGTACAGAATAAAAAATGTTCTCTTATGCAGACGACATCTGCATAGTAGAACAAGACAAAAAGCTAGAAATTATCGAAAGAACCCTGACATCAGATCTATTAAGGTTGGAACAATTTTTCCAGAAATGGAGGCTTAGTCCGAACCTATCTAAAACCATCACAACAAAATTTCATATAAATAACATGGAAGCAAACAAGGAAATATCAGTCTATTTTTGCGGCGAAAAAATCAAAAACAAAAAGACACCCATATACCTTGGCATCACACTAGATGGGACGCTAACTTTTAAGACACACCTGCACAACGTGTCAGCAAAACTGAAAACTCGAATTGGCCTAATCAACAAATTAGTTAGTACCACCTGGGGAGCTGCTACAAATGTCCTCTGGACTTCTTCCTTAGCCCTGGTCTACTCGGTCACAGAATACTGCGCCCCAGTTTGGACAGGAAGTGCCCACATAGAGGTAGAAAATATCCAACTAAGGAAGACTACGCGCACAATATCAGGCACAGTCGTGAGTACAAACAAACAATGGCTACCCTACCTGGCCAACATATAACCCTCCCCCCACATAAGGAGATAAAACAGCATGTTAAAAGAAAATGACATAATTGACTAACACCAGGAGTTTCCAATACATAAAGGCGGAATTCTTAACCCGAGGCTTAAATCTTGAAAACCGTTCTTGTTAAGAGCTCAAATCATCACTGAGTCGAGGGTTAACGTTCTGGATGAGTAGCAGGTTGTAACAGTACGCCGATCACGCATTATAAAACGGTCCTTTTTAGGACCACCAATCAGAGACCAGTAAAAGCCACACACACGACCGGGACAACTTCACACCCACATTATAGGGTCCTAAGTTGTCCCACACACTTAAGGCCGTGGGCTACATGTAGAAGAGACTCTCACGAGTCCAAAAACATCATCCTCACACACGTAACCCTAAAACTGAGCAAGTAAAGCCACTTGTCATACCGAACACAAACATAGCCGCCCGTGGCGGCAGAACACGGTTTAATAGTCGGTACGGCAAGCACTATATATACCGGGCACTTTCTTGAACGAGTATCATCATCACATACCTCAGTCAACAGTCAACCTGTCAAGACGTCAACTGCCAACCAACTCTGCAGCCAACTTCTAGCAGCAGCTCCTCAAAACAGCCGTTCTTACCGCTTTCAACAGGGCATCAGCGCCCACGGTTCACACCCGAACCGATCAAACCAACAGCCGTTTTCACCGCTCTCAACAGGGCACCAGCGCCCACGGGTTCACACCCGAACCGATCAAACCAACAGCCGGTTTCACCGC
>NC_042493.1:124022736-124027498 GCF_005508785.2 Acyrthosiphon pisum
TCTGATTTATCGTAATATATGTCGTTACGTATCAATCTGTGTAACGGAGCAGTCTTCATCACGTAAAACGGTCCTTTTCTGGACAACCAATCACAACACAGTACGTACAAAAGGACACCGCCGTAGGGATTTGGCGGTGAATTCGAAACCTTTCTAGTCACTTTACATCCCCAACAAGTACGGCTATGGATAGGGGAGACCATGACGAAATCAAAAACACCCGCCACTTAACCATAACTCCAAAACTGCGCAAATAGTGAGGTAAACCGTACCGACGGTAAGCACAGACGCGCACGGCGGCACACCGGTAGTTTACGATTCGGTACGGTAAACAATATATAAAGCGGTCACATTCGTGTTGCGGCGTGGATCAGTCAACAGTATCAGTCAACAGTCAACAGTCAACCTGTCAAGACGTCAACTGCCAACCAACTCTGCAGCCAACTTCTAGCAGCAGCTCCTCAAAACAGCCGTTCTTACCGCTTTCAACAGGGCATCAGCGCCCACGGTTCACACCCGAACCGATCAAACCAACAGCCGTTTTCACCGCTCTCAACAGGGCACCAGCGCCCACGGTTCACACCCGAACCGATCAAACCAACAGCCGTTTTCACCGCTCACAACAGGGCATCAGCGCCCACAAGTAAGCCGTCGCGGAAGTGACGTCCCTCCGTAATCAGCTGTCGTGGGGCCGCGCCCTCACATAGCCACAGCATCCCCTCCCCAAAAAGCCCACCCATTCACTATGGGTAGGAAACGTAAAGGGGGTAACCCTCAACCAACCAAAAACCTAAAAATCGCGCGACAACGCTTATCACCCCCCAAGACTTCCGACTCAGAAACGCTAGACTCATTCTCTGACTCTAGTATCTCATCCCATCACTCAATATCTTCACTAACTTCCGAACGCTCAACGGACTCGTTACCCACTACCAAAACCACTATCACCCCAACCGCCCAAACTCCTCCCAAAACTACTCTAACCTCCAGACCCCCACCTATCATATTAAAATCCGTTGCCTGGCGAATGGTTGCGCCGGTCGTCTACACACTCCCAAAACTACAACCAAACTCCCTGTCTGCGAAATCTTCTGGTGATAGCGTAACCTTGCGGGTCGCAGATGCGACCCAGTTCCGCCTGGTCCAGAAGACTCTGCTAGAACACAAAACTGAATTCCACACATTTTCGCTCCCTGAGGAACGCTCCCTTAAGGTCGTTCTGAAAGGCATCCCAAACGACATTACAACCGACGAACTGAAGGACGAACTGGAGACCCTGGGCTACACCGTCAAATACGTACGCCGCTTCGGTACCCCAGAGAAACCCATGCCCATATGCCTCGTGCACATAGCTGCAAATCAGACTGCCAAAGATATATTTCTTCTGACCAACTTATTCTACCTACAAATCTCGGTCGAACCTCTCAAACCCTCCGGTCCCGCTCAGTGCTTTTCCTGTCAACGCTTTGGCCATGGCTCCCGCAACTGTGGTCATCAGCCGCGATGCGTCAAATGCGCTGGAAACCACGCTGCCAACGTCTGCCCCAAAACTCCCGAACAAACCCCGACATGCTGTAACTGCGGTGGCCCTCACACGGCAAATTTCCGAGGCTGCCCTCAATTCTTGGCTCAGAAAGAGCAGTCTTCTCCAACGCCAACTCAAAACTCCGTTAAAAAACAAACCATGCCACCAACCTCCACTACTCCACCGTCACCACCACCACAGCTCCCTTCACAAAACTCCACCCTGACATACTCTGCAGCAACTTCGAAACCACCGCACAATTCTTCTACTTCCCCAGTCCCCCAACTTAACTTGACGTTGATACTGAACCTTCTCACCAACCTACTGACTGCACTATCCAACAACGAAGACCCAAAATCACTGATAGAAACAACTATCAAAACATTCCTGTCCATACTCTCGCCTCAAAATGAATAACTTAAAAATTCTATTTTGGAACTCCAACGGTATCAAACACAAACTCAACGAACTACGCTCCCTCGCACTCCTACTCAAAACTGACATAATCTTACTTAACGAAACCCGTATATCCCCTTCTACCAAACTTCACATTCCCAACTATTGCACATACAGGAACGATCTGCCGCCCGTCCGCGGGTCGCCTGCTCACGGTGGCACTGCCGTTCTAATCCACCGCCGCATTGTTCACCAACCCATAACTCTTAACACACTCACTCAAACCTCTTCCGTCCTTATCCAGCTAAATGGTCACGAAGTACTTGTATCGGCGGTATACAAACCTCCCGGCGCCGCACTCTCGACTCAAGACTTTGACTTACTGACCAAAAGTGCTGAATGGCAAATCTCGGCAGGTGACTTCAACGCCAAACACCCTTTGTGGTTTAGCCACTCGACTAACGCTGCCGGCCGTATTCTTTTTGACCACGTTCAACAATCAGAATATACTATTACTGCTCCCTCTTCCCCCACACACTTCCCTACAAACACTCAATACAGACCCGACATACTTGATATCGCTCTCGTCCGTTTACCTTACCCTACTCAAATCAACAACCTCAACGAGCTATCTTCTGACCACAACCCCATTCTTCTGGAGACCTTATGTACTCCGGTGTCATCGTCCCCACCAACTACTAACCGCTTCATCAACTGGACAAAATACAAAACAATCCTCTCCAACTTACCCAACCCAACTGTACGACCGACCTCAAACAGTCAGTCAATTGATTCGGCAATTGACAGTCTAACAAAAAACGTACAACACGCGATCGAAGCTAGCGTATTTACCCCTAAACACAAAAACTCTTCCCTTTTACTACCCGACTACATTAAACTCGAAATAACGGAGAAGAACCAATTACGCCGTCAATGGCAAAGAAACCGTGACCCGACTATTAAGCGTCAACTTAACGCCAAAATCTTACTAATCAGAACTTTACTCGAAACCCACAAAACCGACCAGTGGGACATTTTTCTTAACTCACTTGACCACCAAGACGGTTCCATATACAAACTGAACAAAAGTCTCCTCCACAAACGTCCAGCATCCCACCCACTTACTGGCCCCAACGGCCTAGTCTTTCCGGCCATCGACCGAGCCGAGCTAATAGCCGACTCTCTCGAACTCCAATTTCGTCCAAACCCTGGTCCCGACCTTCCTGAAATAACTGCACACTTCAACTCACTACAAAAAATTAAAATCACCAAATCCAACCTATTCACAACTCCCGGCACAATCCAAACAATCATAAGTAACCTCCACAAAAAGAAAGCCCCTGGCGAAGACCTCATCACCAACACTGCCCTTAAATTCCTACCTAACAACATTCTACTATCCCTAACACAAATTATAAACTGCTGTCTCAGAATTTGCTACTTTCCACGTGCCTGGAAAAAAAGCAGTAATAATTTCCATTCCCAAACCAGGCAAAGACCACAAACTACCCGAAAACTACCGACCAATCGCTTTACTTTCCTCCCTATCCAAAATTTACGAACGAATCATCCTCACTCACCTGCAAAACAATCTCCGTGACAGAATCCGCCCAGAACAATTTGCCTTCAGACCTGAACACTCTACCACCCTACAACTGACCAAACTCACTCACCTACTTAGCCAGAACTTTAACAACAACTTAAACACCGCGTCCATCTTTCTTGACGTTGAGAAAGCCTTCGACCGTGTCTGGCACGAAGGTCTCCTCTACAAACTGTCCAAACTCAACATCCCGACTGAAATCGTTAAAATCATCGAATCCTTTCTGACTGACCGTACCTTCATCACAAAAGTCGAAGACTCATTCTCGTCCACCAGACACATACTCGCAGGCGTCCCTCAAGGATCCTGTCTCTCACCTACTCTCTATTTGACCTACATAAACGACATACCAACAACCCCTAAAGCACATCTCTCTCTATTCGCTGACGACACAATGTTCTTTACTTTCGACAAAAGCCCGAAACGAGCAGCCATACAATTACAACACCAACTCAACCTAGCAACCGCATGGTTTCATCGCTGGAGAATCAAAGTAAACCCAACCAAAACTGTAGGTATCATTTTCGGACGTCCTAACACTTCAACCATCCCACCATTACTACTCGACAATCATCCAGTGAATTGGTCAAATCATGCCAAATATCTTGGCGTTACAATCGGGCGCAAACTCACCTTCGGCAAACACGTACAAGACATCACCAAAAAGGCAACTCGCGTTCGCGGAATACTTTACCCCATACTTAACCGTTCTAGCCCCGTCCCAACAACTTCGAAACTCAACATTCTAAAACTCTACGTCTCTCCAATTCTTTCTTATGCTGGCTCCTCTTGGGCACCTTTTATTGGTCCCTCACATTGGAAACGCATCGAGTCTGTCCAAAACATAGGTATTCGTACGATAACGGGTATGCCCACCATCGTTAAAAACTCTGTTCTTCTTAAGTCTGCAAACTTCAAGTCTATCCAAAATTCAATTCTCTCTCAATCAAAATCGATGTTTTACAAAAACTCTTTCTCCGCACATGCCCACATCCGACTCTTAGGTAAAACTCACCTCCCTTCAACCACTAAACGTATAACCAAACCCTACCCTTTAACATGGGTAGAACAACAACTTAATTAAATCTTCTTCTAAATTTCCATCCACTAGTAGAGGCAAAAGCCTGGAATAGTTAACGGCTTAGCCATCCCTTCAAAGCAAAGCAAAGTAACTTAGTCAGTCCACTTTCAAACCTTCAACTGTCACAACCAACTTCTATCAAGAACTCGGACAGGAA
>NC_042493.1:124028135-124029262 GCF_005508785.2 Acyrthosiphon pisum
GACTACGAAGCATTTTATACCAATATACCAATATAGTTAAGAATAAAAAAAGATGAAGAAATGGAACTTTAAAGAGTCACTTATATTTAACACAAGCAGTATTTTTTTTTTTTAATAATTTATATACAATATTTGATTTTTAATGTTTACTTTTTAATAATAATGGCTAAAATTGAAATAATTTAATTAATAAATATGTCTATAAAATACTAATATATCTGTAGCAAGATATAATAACAATTGCCATTTTTAATAAGTTCATTCTAGTTCCACAAAAAAAATTAATTAAAAAAAAATATAGATTTTTAGAAGAGGTAAACTAGAAAATTAATGTTATACGGTAAATTAAACACCATATCAAGTTTACACAAAAGTTGAAACTTAAATTTAAAATAAACTTTAGGTATTTTAAAAATAATAAAACTTTAAATGGCGCTCCTGAACAGTTTGGTATTTGTGACATATCATATTTGACCAAAATTGAATACAAAAATGAGAAAGCGTCAAAAACATGCTTTAACGCGGAAGAAAAATAATACCAAACAGTTGTAAATAGTATTAATGAACATGTATCGACAAATGGAAAAATTATTAAAGCAAAAGAAGTTAACATTGAAAATATATTTGAGAAAATTTGCACTTTTAAGTGAAGCCTTAATTTTGCTATCCCCATTGTTAAAGACATTCATAGTCTTTACTATTCATTAAGTAGGAAGGATAAATTATGGTATTACTTATTTTATTAACTATTCAGAAAGAGTAATGTTTAAAATTTAAAAAGAATAGATATTCTCTTCGATATCATTTTCCTAAACATGATTTACCCAAAATTCGCGTTTGCAAAGTATTTTTACTTAATAGCCTGTCTTGTAAGGAGACAGTTCTTACGCGATATCATGGCTTAAATATATTAACTTCCGTTGAATATCGCGCACATTATGATTATATAAAACGAATAGTGGTTAAATTGTGCAATGTATTACCGTCGACTGTCACCGCGCGTGCAACAGAAAACACCGACGCACCACCAGCTGACCGAATGCGAACTATCTAGCGCGCAGTCACGTCATTACGTGCCACGCACTCACACTAGATAGCGTGTAGAACGTTGTACGTCTCGCCGCGAC
>NC_042493.1:124029362-124029762 GCF_005508785.2 Acyrthosiphon pisum
GTTGTTGTATAGATCCCTGCAATACCTTTGCCGTGGTCGATGAACGCATAGTCACGACAGAAAGTAGTATGTGTGGCTCGTGCGGGAAGGCAATTTCAGTCTTGGACGAGAAAATGTGTACATTTCCCACGACGCGACGACGATAAGCAGGTCGCCTCGTTGTCCGCGATCAGGCCCTCTCGTAAAACCGACGCATTTAAAGAACACACGATTTAAAATATATACAAATTCAAATACGATATAATTCAAATTGTAAGAATATTAATAATGAAAAAATAATATGCATACCTATACCGTTCACTTGTCGAAAATGTTCGACAGTAATATATTATATGTACAAGTTTAATTCTAATTTAAATATCTTTTAAAACTGTTTTTAAATATGTTTACAGTTGTACGA
>NC_042493.1:124030216-124032870 GCF_005508785.2 Acyrthosiphon pisum
GATGACTATTCCAAATGATGTAGAACCAAATGTTCGGAATCCAATTATTCCATATGAAACCTTTCGACGTATGGCATTTTCATTCGCGTACGATGAACAGGAAATATTAGATTTATTCAAGTTAAATAATTCTAATTTTATACTTAAAGAAATTTATCTAAGTATAAGCCTGGGATCAATAGCAAAACACTATTGTTCATTGTACGCATTGATAATGAAAACAATAATTATCAAATCAATTTGATGGGATTTCACCGTCAATTTCAGACTATTATAGGTCTCCAAACATATAGCCAATTTAGTCGATGTGTGAAATGTCGTAAATATTTGACTATTATTAGTTTTAATACGTCATATCCTGTAACAAGGGTTCCATTTTAGTCTTTGCACTTTGCACTTTGCGTACGTTACGCTCGCGTGCGTTTAGTTACAGCTACCTTGAACATCGTGTTTTTTTTTGGTAAATGGTGCGCAATATTAATTTATACGACTGTTTTCACTTATTATCCCTTAAGTTCAATTGTTATTTACACATGTTCCATCGCTCAAATCAAAAATATATTTTATATTCAACAACCGGCTTGTGCGTTATACTTTCGCATACGTCGTCGCTCATCGTAGGTCGCCGCGGCGACCTTGATACTATTATTGCTACACAACACTCACCGTCGCGCTATCGCTGCCTTTCTGTTCGGGCTCTTTTTATCTTATCTTATAACGATTAACCGTCAGCATAGTTATTTATAATTCCAATTAAAATGGTTAATCACAATAATCATAATCAAAATAAAAATACCACTGCTATCAAAAATAAGACGGTCAGCCCGATTACACTCAATAAAATCACAACAAACTCCCCTCCTAGTGAGCAATGGTCTATACACAGCGGTAACAAGAACAAAAGGAATCTTTCTGACTCCTCTAACCCTACCTCACCTCAAGCATCGAGTAATAAAATACAAAAAAAATTATTCTCGTCTTCAAATCGATTCGAAGTTCTTTCCCAAACCTCAAACCTAGACAATAATCCTAAGGCTGGTCCGGACACTAATCTGGGCACTAACTCTAATCATGAAGATGACCAAATGGATTCTCTTGCAATTAAACTTCCTCCTCCAGTTTTCGTGCGTGGAGTTGATGACTTTCCAGAAGTATGCAAATGCCTAGTAGAAAATATCGGCGTCGATAATTTTGTCTGCAAATCTTCCACCGACCGTTTGAAAATTCAAACCAGCACTCCTGAAGCCTACAGATCACTTATCCACTTTCTGAAAGAGAAGAATGCAGAATACCATACCTATCAGTTACAACAAGACAAGCCAATCCGTGTAGTAATGCGAAATCTACATCCAACAACTCCAACCATCCTCGTAAAATCTGAGCTAGAATTCCTTCAGTTTGAAGTAAGATCTGTGACCAATGTTCTTCACAAAACAAATAAAAACCCTCTTCCGCTCTTTTTCATTGATCTGGAACCTGTCCCCTCTTCAAACGACATATTCAAGCTGTCGTCACTACTACATACAAAAATTAAAGTTGAGGAACCATATAAGAAAAAAACAATAAGTCAATGTGTGAATTGTCAGGAATATGGTCACACAAGATCGTACTGTGGCTATCCGTCACGTTGTGTCCGTTGCGGCGCCTATCATCCCTCTACTGACTGCCCAAAATCCACCGGGTACTCCGCCGAAGTGCGCGCTTTGCCAAGGCTCTCATCCGGCCAGCTATAGGGGCTGTTCAGTTTACAAGGATCTCCAGCGTGCCAAAAAACCATACACCAAAAGTAACTTTGTACCAACTAACACTAGATTTAATACCACAAATGTTAGAGATAGTCATTCAACAAATGACACCCAACCAACTCAGCCCGATCCTCATTCCCCCACCTATGCCCAGGCTACTTCTGGTAGGTCAGCTAATAACCCAACTCCGTCAAACACTCCTGATTTAAATTCTACCATCACAAACTTCCTTGAGGATTTCAAATCACTGATAAATCCTCTAATATCACTACTTACCAAAGTAATCGAAAAACTTCTTGCTAAATAAAATGTCAGACAAAGCTACACATAAATCACTTTTAATACTTCAATTTAATGCAAACGGAATAAAAAATCACGTCAACGAACTCCAAACAGTTCTATACAATTCACGCATTAACTTAGCACTAATTACTGAAACCCATCTCACCAAATACTCCAACATTTATATACCTGGGTATAAGCTTTTAAAAACCGACCATCCTGATAACACGGCTCATGGTGGTGTCGCTATTCTCATAAAAAATGCTATTCAATTTCAACCTCTTCCACATTTTTGTTTTGATTATTTACAATCCTGCTCCCTAATCATAAAGTTAAATAATATTCCTATTACTATTGCGGCCGTCTACTCTCCTCCAAAACATAAGATAACGATTCAAAATTATACTAATTACTTTAACTCAGTTCATAACAATTGCATTATAGCTGGTGACTTCAATGCAAAACACCATTCCTGGGGTTGCCGTGCAAACAATCCGCGTGGTCATGTTCTTCACAATTTTGTAGCTAGAGAAAATCTAAAAGTCCTTGCTCCACCAGGCCCAACATATTGGCCGACCTCAGCACGTAAAACCCAGATATCCTAGATATTTCATTACAAAATCCCAA
>NC_042493.1:124034214-124035094 GCF_005508785.2 Acyrthosiphon pisum
GGGGTAATGCAAAAAAATCAAACTTAAACAAAATACAAACTTTTCAAAACATAGCACTCAGAAAACTTCTAAACGCTCCTCCTTACGTCTCAAATCACACTATTCACACTGATCTAAAAATAAAACTGGTACATGAAGAAGCTATAGCTCATTACCAACGCTTCCACAATCGTCTTTCCTCAAATAGCAACCCGGTAATACGTAATCTTGCAGTTCATTCTATTCCTGGAAACCCACCCAGACGTTTAAAACGCAAATGGTGTCGTGACCTACTTGTTCACCCCCCTCCCTTCAACTAATTCAATGACTGTGCACCAGTTGTTTAACTAATTACTCAAAAAATTAAAAAAAAAAAAAAAATTAAAAAAAATCAATCAGTTGAGTGTCATTAGTGGATGACTTCTCACGTCGAGCGTATCATGTTGTAAATTACTCTAACCATATAAACTTATTGTGCCCCTAAGGTATAGATTGTTTATTTCAAATAAAGGAAAAAAAAAAAAAAAAAAATTACAAAACATAATTAATAATATGGTTTTTTTTTTTGCCTAAATATTAAATTTTTAGTAAATTTTGAAATCGGAATGTCTATTAAAAAGTAGTGTATTTATATTTTATAATTATTTAGGTTTTTGTTAAAACAATCATGAGGTATCTTGTCTAAGCTATTAAAATAATATTATCATTTTGAAAAAAAGTATTTTTAAATGCATTTAAAATAAAAAATTGTAATGTATTTTTGTATTGTTTAATCTGTGTAAGAACAACTTATGAGAAACCAAGTAATTAGGTTATCAAGCTTTTTTACTCGTTAAAAACAAAAATGTTTCATACGTGAATAAGAAATGTAAAATATCTATGATAAAAGCAGAAAAAGATC
>NC_042493.1:124035194-124045547 GCF_005508785.2 Acyrthosiphon pisum
CAAAATATTTTAAAAAAGTCATCATGTCTACAATATTCTGTTATGGATATTGTATGTGAAAAATTGAAGTTCCTACACTTTCCAAGTGTTTGAATTGCAACAAAAAGCCAAAATCTACTTTGTAAACACCTGGTGTAGTTGTTTACGATTCCGGTCTTCCCTATTTCTTAAGTTTTTTTTTGTTTTTCTCGATTATTTCAAAATGTACCCACTGGGCATTTCACGTTTTGACTCCCGAAAAAAAAATATAATATCACAATATCACATACAGGTCAGATTCGTATCAATAATTATACAAGTCGAAGATCGGAGTATTTTTTTTCTATTATAAATCGTCGGTAAAATACGATTGAGAACAGTACGATTAAGAACGGCATTTTTGGTAACACGATTGAGAACGCTAGATATTTTATTTTTTTTCCAACGTTGTCAAATTTAATCAATTGAGCACGATAATCTGTTGATATTGAAATAATACAGCCATATTATATTATGTTAATAATCGTTGCATTCATTCTCAATCGTATTCTTTTTTGGGTGAGCGGTAAGTTCTTTGTTAATTTTAAGTGTTTTCAATCGTTCGGCCAATAGGTATAACGTTCCCAATCGTCCGATAGCTTAAATCGTGAGTCTACAATGAAAAGGTTCTAAATTGTTTTTATGAAATCCTCCAGGAGAGTAATTTTAAGGTTTGGGTTCAAATATTTTACTCATTGAACAACATTTTTTGAAAATTAAAGTTCTAAGGTATGCAGCAACTTGTATAGTTTAATTCACTACATAATAATAATAATTTGATGTATTGGTTGGAATATAAATTAATAAAATACATATTAGAAAATGTTTGGTACGAAAAGGTTAGAACTTTTTCATCTTAAAATTAAAAAAAAAATTTTTTTTGTGTCTGTCATCACGGTTTGGGCCAGTAAAAATGCTTCGATTTTGTTAAATTTTTCGATTGAAAATTTGAAACAAGATTCCATGTAAGTAGTTAATTCTGTTACCAAAAAATCTAAAAAATACATAAGCATAGTTTATTTTTATAGTCATTTTAAGTTCAAATTTGGACGAAATTACATGTTAAAAAACCTAGAGTAACTATTTTAGTTATTTTATTGTGATTGTATAATATTATTCATGGGCACTTGAAACTTATAAAGTATACTATTATATTATATCTATGATAGTATCTATATATGATAGTATCACGGGTTGTTGTTGATATATAATGAGTTTTAAGTACCTAATGGATATTGTGATATGATTAATTTGGAATTTGTTATAGGTCAATTTTTTTTTTTAATACCATAGATAAGTATATAATAATATGTCTTATACCGTCTCCGCTCAGAATCTTTTTTCTTATACAATGATATTATATCATTGAATTCAAATTTAATACCATCCATTATACAGTAACTCACTTGTAACCTATTGTACAGCAGAGCGACATCCTGCACTTGCCCGCCTTTTTATTATTGTTAGCTGAATCATTTTCAGAATAATGCTTTCTCATTGCTACCAATCTTCTAACACGAAACAATGTAATAATTATGAAACATTGAAATCTGTATTTCGATCGTAAAATTCTTTTGAATATGGATAATAAATAATTATTAGGTAGTATTGGTGTAGTGATTAATTCAATTAGAACCTTTTGATACTAACGTATTGTTAATAATTTGGTTCCATTAACCGATCGTTTTCAATTTGATTAAAGTGTATTTGTAATTTAATTTTTGAAGATTTACTTTAACTTTACCTTGTTTAAACAAAATCGTCTACAATGATCGTATAATCATAAATGTTAGCTTAAAAGATGCACATTTGCATTCTAAACCCATTTTAGTTAAAAAGTGACTTTTGGAAAAATGCGATTTAGAACCTTTTCATTCTAGACCCACGAAATAGTGAACGAAGACACATTGTAAGAAACCAATACATTCGACGCCCCACTCGGAATCGTCTGAAAGGGGAGTGAGCATGATTAGTGGATAATATTATTATTGTTGTCGCACCCCTCGCGCGTTATTGTCGTCATAAATCTTGATAGATTATGCCTCCTCATACCGTGCGTTGTATTATAGGAAAATATTACGTCGGACACTGCAGTTACATATGGGTCCGAGACAAGGCGCCACCGAGGTCTGACACACGACGTCCGTAAACACACGAATACGACCTCCACTCGTTGATTGGACACCGGACACCGGGCAGCGACTTCCGCGCGACAATCACTCAAACCACGTCCCCAATCATTTCTGATGATTCTGGGGGCGGTTTTCCCGTAAATCGGGTCGTTTGTTAGGACGGCGGTGGCGGGGGCCGGCGCTACGAATTTCTGTATACTTGAATGGAAATCGGGTCGCCACTTGCCGGTGTTCGTCGCACCGCACAGCTCATCCACAGCGCAAATGATTTTGCACCCCTCCACCCTGTACCCCGATAGCCGAAAATCGTTTTTTTTTTTGCGACGAGTACAGACTGAGGGTGGGACCGGTAAAACGTCTGTGCTCGACGAAGGGAGACAATATTATCGTAGATCGCGTTAAGGTAAGTACGGATCAGTACCGACCGGTAGTTATACGATTTGTTTAGTCAAACCGCGACTTCTGAGCAGGTCCAAGAACTCATTGTTCTATAGACGACTTGTTGTTGTAATTGACGCGCTGTAAAAAAAAACTCAACTATATAATATTATGTAGAATATTATACGATCGTGCGAATAATACCGCGAAAGTCATATTTTAACGTTACACTGAGGCAGCTTTAACTTCGTCCAAAAAGTGCAGTATCGTTCGATAATATAGTTATTGTAAATCCAATTGAATGTGATGGTTATGATGATATTGTGTTAACACGCATAAAACACGCACGTAAAAATAAAAAAAAAATCATATAAACAAGTTAGGAAAGCTCAATTTGCGAGCACGTCGTAATCCCGGGCGTACTAAACGTATTTCAATACGACGCGATAAACTATGATTATTCCATAATATTATATCATACATTACGTTATTTTCAATTTTCAGAGTATGTACCTATTCGTGTTGCCATTTGGAGAGGGCGCCTTTAGGTTTTTCAGCATCTATTCGTCATGTCATCGAACTTACAATAACGATAGTAAGTATCCGAAAACTGCAGATAATAATATAACATGTATATATAATCTTGGTTGCGTGTAATAACCTTACTGAAAGTCAAATAATGTCAGCAACTAATAGAGGATGTCTACAACGTTTTAAATTATGTGTCGACAATCACGGAGCAAACTTTGCACAATTTATTCAATTAATTGTGTAGTTATAAAATAACTGTTGTAATCAATTTTGATTAAACAATTTTCGATCTATATTATATTAATCTTATTTATAACACGTATATAAAAAAAAAAATACGTAAAGATATACAAAAAGTAACCAATAATAAATAATTATAAATGGTTTTATGCATTTTATAATGAATTGTAAAAATGTATTATTTATTAAAATTTGAATGGCTCTCATTCAGTCAATTTTGGTTTTAGAGCCATGGTCAATTGGTCAAAACGACTTAAAAAAAATTCAGTCTATCCGAATTCGGTATCCAAAATACCGGTTGCTGTTAAAAAAAAAAAGTAAGTTGCGCGTACCGGAGGGGTTAACAATTTGAAATTTATCTGAAAATGTGTATTTATATACCACAAGATTGAAAAAAAAAATTCGATTTATACCAACATAATTCAGCCGAGAAATTCAGTGTTCCCTAAATTGGTGAACACACGGTTTATGTATGTATTTTAAAATATAAGCGCTGATATCGATGTCAATATATCTTTTTTTTCATTATATTTTTTAGGTATGCACGACATAATAGCTATTTTCGACATTAAAATTTCCAATTTTTTGATTTATTGATTTATAACACTTGATCCATACACACGTACAATATATTTATTATGATGAATAAGTTGTGGTCTGATGAAAAAATTGTCTTTTTAAATGTTGGCACCATTAATATGAAAGGTGGATACTGCTCTGCTGTACAGTGGGTTACAGGTGAGTCACTCACCGTGATGGGTGGTACTGAATTAGAGTTAAATTATATAAAATCATTGTATACGAAAAAACGATTCTGAGCGGAGTCCATCAATCGACCTTTAGTATAATAATATTTTAAACTACAAAAAAAACTAAGATCGTTAATTTTCGTTTAAAATATATCCAAGTTCGTCCGAATTTGAATTTAAAATAGCTATAAAAAAAAACCTGTTTCTACATATTTTTTTAGATTTTTTGGTCACAGTGTGATCTATTTATCAGATACCTTGTTTTAAATTTTCAATCCTTACTTATAAGAACAGAATATTTTATTAATTTGTAACTAAACAAAATAATTTGCAATTTTTGAGATTTCAAAGAATTTAATCAAATTTTAAACTTTAAAATCATTTAAAAATAGTCTTTTCTTTGTATCTATTTTTTAACTGTTATTATAAAAACTTATAAAGATGCTTGTATTCAATTGTCAAGCTTTTTGACGCTTTCTAAAAAAAAAGTTGTTTGGTATATTTTACTATAGAAAAAAAATAAAAAAAATTCAAATTTAAAATTACTTTAAATAGCTTTATATGTGTCAAACTATTATGACAATTGTATAAATTATAGAAAATTATAAAATAAAATATTTGAGGTGATAATTTTAATTATCTACGGTTATTCTTATTTGAATTAAAACAAAATAAGAAAAACATTCGATTTACCGTGTTAAAATGTTTGGATTGTATTGGATTTACTTAGGAACCTATAAGAATATTTTAACGAATTTAGAAAAAAAATTATAAAAGTGTTCCTCAATATTTGTATACAATTTAAGTTCAATATTACATAAAAACACCAGGGTTATTTATATACCTAATCCATTGTCGATCTATCTAGTGTACTAAAGTTATACGATTGACCGTGGTCCGTGAAAATGAATCAAACATGTTTATTTTTTTATACCTAACTTAATGTATCTTAATGTTTACTACCTATTATCGACCGAGCTGAAATTCGTAAAAAATATCCAAAAGGGTTAAAGGCACAATTTTTGAATTTTAGTGTGTATTCTCTTAATATTCCATTCAATATGGTTCTTGTGAGACAACTGTTGTCTGAAATAATATATGGGTTGCGAACCGTCTGTTTGTAATTTTTTTCAAGGACACACATTACTACTGTAACCGATGTGTGTAACACGATGGGTATTAAGGCGAGTAATCACATGCTATTAATAGCTTTTAAAAAAATGACGTTCCAATAACTTACAAGATCTCCAAAAATCAATTAATACTGCACACTATAACTTCCTGTTGGGCTCATCGACTCCTTTCAGTAATATTAAACGGCCAGTTTCGTATTCATTTAAGCATAATAGAAAATGTGTTTCCTTTAAATTATCACTATAAGATTATGCAATCACTTACAGACTGTGAGTTCCGATTCAACTCCTGCGTGTGATTTTACGTCAAAAGTGTAATTGATGCTCTTAGTAATCATCGCGAAAACAGTGATTACAATTTTAAAGCAATATATTAGGACACAAGAAATCAAATGCCGAAACACTTACTTACTTAAATAAACAGTGCAATTGAATATGTAGGTACCTATATATTGTATGAATATTGATATACTCCTAATGTGTTACCCAGTGAATCGTTTCTCAGAGACGTTTTTAGATTCTGAGCGGAGCGATGAATGTATCGGTTTTACAATGATGTGTGTGTGTGTGTTTTTTTTAATTTTTTTTTTGGGGGTCTGTGTACACGATAAGTAGTCGAAATAATGCTTCGATTTTTAACTTCAGCATCTTGTTCGATGGGAACGTGAATACACTTGGTGCAGTGGGAGGTAAAAAAAGAGCCAATAAAACAAAAAAAAAAAATTAAGGAAAACCGGGAATTTTTACCCAATATTTCGACAAAATCGATATTGATTATGAATGACCGTATATGACATTTTTACTGGTTGCTTATACTAGCATTTTCTATACAAGATAAAATTTTCAAAATATTTTGACTTATTTTGAGTGGCTTACGGACATTTTCAGTTTCCATTTTTTTTAGAGTTTTTTCCATAAATGTCAATAATATTTTATTTGTTGAAAAAGAAATCCTAAAAATTAAATACAAAGCTTCCAATATATTTAAAAAATATTAAAAATCCATAGTCACAATTTTTTTTTATAAGGATTTAAAGTTCAAATATTGACAAAATACGTAAAAATATGCAAATTATTTCGAGCTAGAAATTCATAAAATTTTTTTTTAAATCTAAGATTATAAAATATAATACAAAATTCCTCATAAGTTTGTCTAACTTTGTTAAAAAAGAAAAATGTCTATAAGAAAAGACTATTAAATTTTTATGAGCATTTGATGTTCAAATTTTTATAACAACTCGATTTGTCATGTAGCGATTTTCTTATTTTGTTGTAATTCAATAACGAATAACTGTAGATAGGTACATGAAAATTTCAATTAATGTTTATATATTTATTTTTTGTACACCTTACAATTTTTAAAATATTTGATTCTTTTTGAGCTGTTTACAGACAATTTCAAATTTAAATTTTTTAGTTTTTTTGTCTATAAATATGAATTAAATTTTATTTGTTGGGTCAAAGAGCGTCGAAATTTAATATCTTGATATATTGTTACGATAGCAGTTTAAAAGTATTAAAAATACATGGGCACAATTTTTTTCATAGGCATTTAAAGTTTGAATTTTGATAAAATGTATCAAATTTAAAATGTAATAATTGTTTTGTAGTTAAAAATGTATAATATGTTTAACTTTTATAGCTAATGATTGAAAATGTAAAACACGTTGCCACGTATATAGGTTTTAAATAAAATACAATTATATCATCAAATATACTTGGAAATATCATAGGCTGACTGACCGTCTTCGCTCAGAATCGTTTTTCTTATACAATGATATTATATCATCGAATTAAAATTTAACACCATCCATTACAGTGACCCATTTGTAACCTACCGTACAGAAGAGCGACGCCCACTTGCCCACCTTTTTTTTTATATCAGTTTAACCATTTTTAATGTCCATTTTCATCGTGAAGTCCTTTACCTTGTTTTAATGCTACACGTCTTGTGTTGACTACTCATTTCAATTATTGTTTTCATATGCGCGATAACGCTATAATGACTTCCATATCTCCACAATGCATGACATACATATAACTAGTTTTATACCTACTTATATTTATATCATCCTGATGAGATCTTCAGCAAACAATTTTTTAATACCATCATCTCAGATCTACTTAAAATAATAATTTTAGTTATATCTAATAAAAGTTGGGGGTTATAAGCACCCCCGGCACCCCCGTTTGTGCGCCAACGCATACTTATAATATTTATAAATATAATACTAGTAGCAAGGGGTGGTAGATTGGTTAAATGGTTAGCTTGGTTATAAAAATGTTATTGAGTTCGTATTAAATTTAGTAGATAAAAATATTATACATTATTAAAAAATGTATGAAAAATTTAGCGGAAAAAATCTTACTGTAAAATTCCCATCTCTAATTTATTATTATACACTTTCGGTAGTTCGGGGCGTGTAGAAAGTTTGGACGTTTTACATTTTATGTCAACAATTCCATTCTATTGATGCGTTATGAATATTCGCCTCGTTAAAAAGCCGGGTCGCATGAACAGACACTAAACATATTTTAACGATTCAATAGTGAGCCTATAGAGGTCCCTTAAGCACGATTTAGCTGCCCGTAATTGGTCCATTAAATTGTATCAATATTAAACCGTTAGATTAATACGTTTCTCGTCCAACCAGACATCCAGCTAAGTAAAAAAAAAAATTATAGTTGGCGTCACGACAGTGCGTATTATTATCTCGAAGCAGGAGTTGCCCATATTATAAACAGTGTACGTTTTGATGTTTATTTTTAACCAGACCTAACTAATTATCTACCGAATCGGTTAATACCTAACAAAATGGAAAAAATCAGAAAAACTGTGCAGATGATCCTTTTGGCAAAAATCATCGAAATCGTCCTGTTTGAAATTAAGTTGTTAAAGGAAACGTGCAAACTTTTTTAATGAGAAATTATAATGAAATCTGGATCTCGGTCGAATTCGTGCTGACTTCTGATTCCCCCACTCCATTTCGTGTACGCGACGCATTTCATTATTGCTATTTCAGGACTTCACGTAAGTATTTATAATTTTTTTCATTTCGTTATCGACTATCGTTTCGTTAAATCATTTTATACCTTAAATTTCTTATATTTTATTTAATGTGATTTGTTAAATTATTGTGATCATCACTAGTATTAGAGTATTAGTGTGTTATTATAACTGTTGTTAGTTATTACTGTGTTCGCACCTCGCGTACAACAATATACCTATTGGTAATATTTAATTATGAATATGACAAATGAAGTGTACAAACAATAAATGAAATATAAGGAAAAGTACTTATTTAATTAAAGAAGGAACTTGGTGATAAAATAAATTTGCCAAAAAACTGTTGTCTGGACAATATTCTAAAAAAAATCGTGATATCGCAACAAAAACACTTCGTCGAACTCCGTGTAAAAAACTGCTAAGTAAAAAAAAAAACAGACCTTTGAGCACTTTAAAGATGTGATATCATAAATAAATGCTAAGTAAATTGAATTAAAGTAATTACATTTATTTTGTTTCAATAATTTATTTACTTGGCGAGAAATTATTTCACGTAGAAATGTAGATTATAATATTTTAAACGTCTTATGTTTATTTTGTTCACGTCATTTCGTTTGCTGTCTCATAATAATTAAGTATATAATTTCTCGCCAAGTAAATAAATTATTGAAACAAAATAAATGTACTTTAATTCAACTTACTTAGCATTCATTTTAGATTCTGAGCGGAGCGCGGAAGCTAGAAGTTTTACAATCATTTTTTTTTTTATATCCTGTATACAAAATATGTACCAGAAAGAGTGCTTTGATTTCAACATGTAGTACCTTATCTTTTAGTAAATTGGATCAAAATGGTACTTCAAATTTCTCATTTTTCGAATTTCTATCACGGTATTTAACGTCATGGGAAAAACCACCGACAAATTAGGAAAATCAGCTAAAAATGGGATTTTAATATCTAACGCTTTGTCTATCACCATAGAAACAAATAAAAAATAATAATACCTATTATAATATAGATTCAACTTGCAGTATATAATAAATAATAACAATATCCAAACTGCAGACAAACCGTCTCCACTCAGAATCGTTTTTCTTATACAATGATATTATATCATTGAATTCAAGTTTAATACAATCCATTATATATTGACCCACCTGTAGCCTACTGTACAGCAGAGCAACATCCACTTACCCACTTTTTGATATCACATCTTTAAATTGCTTTGAGATCGGTTTTTTTTCTTTACTTGACCGTTTTTTACACCGAGTTCGACAAAGTGTTTTTCTTGTGATTAGACATATAAATTAATATCTCGAGTGTCACACGATAATTTTTTGGGTAAAAACCTGTACGAAATTAAATGTTAAAAATGAACCGAACTCACATCTATCCAGACGCGTCGTGTTACATCGTCGTCGAATCGAATTTTTTTAGTCCCGACGAAGCTAAAATGGCCGCAGAACACCTCGGCGGAATTTAATTACCGTCACTACAGCCGTCGCACAATCGTAATGGTAACGATGATAATATTATTATTGTCGCTCGAGACGACACATAGCCAACGCGATATTATGATATCACATTGTTGTGTGTATATGCAAATAATTTTGATGTTGATAGCGGCATAACAATACCGAAGGAATTCGGCGCCGCGGTGCAAATCCACCGGGAATTTCATCTCGTGTACTTGGAATTAATTTTAAGCTCAAAAGCACGGCAGATTTAAACGTGTTGTATACGAAATATATATACACACTTCGCCAACGAATCACATTAGATCGTAAAGTTTTCTTTACAGTCCTATACGTTGCGGCGTAGGTCGCGGGCACACGTCGCCATGATGATGATAATAATAATAATAATATCACGAATAATACCGTTTCGTTATAATTATTACCATCTCACACTCCGCGTATTGTTCGACAACAATAATATACGTATCATAATAACAATACGAATGACATGATAATCAGTTGCCCTACGATGTGCCTACCGACGTGGCATTGTATGCAATATCTATTATGATTATACAGTAGAAGCAGCTTATTAGAAACACTTTGGGACCAAGGTGAAATGTTTCAATTAACCTATCGTTTCCAATAAGCGATTGAAAAAGAAAATGAAAAATACGTGAAAAATAAACAGCGTGTAATCGCTAATTG
>NC_042493.1:124045752-124048289 GCF_005508785.2 Acyrthosiphon pisum
TTATAACACCAAACGTTTAAATATTGTCTAAATTAATAGTAATGAAAATGTTAATCCTAAAAACTTTAGAACAATTATTTTCAGAATTACAATGAAAAAATTAAAAAACTGAAAAATGCACGTATTTTGATTGGCTGTAACTTGGTCAATTTTGGACTTAGAAAGTTGGTTCAACTACCAAAATGCATTAAAAAATTAGGCGAAAAAAAAAAATAGTTGGTAAAATTGGTGGTTGTAATTTAAGAAAAAAAGTTGTATTGCGCATGTGCAAGTCTAATTAAATTAAAAAAATTCATAAGCCATCAAAAAGTGTATTTTTTTGTCATAATAACCAAATATAAAACAGAATTCAAATTTCATTGACCTACTCAAAGATAATGAGCGTTCTCAATTAGCGATTACACACTGTATGTATGTATGTATGTATGTATGTATATTGTATAATTTAAAAAAGTATGTACAAATGTACCTATATATTTTACTATATTATTTAAAATATTTAACAACCGAAGTTTGTTTTTTTTGAACAGCTCAAAAAGAGTCGAAATATTTTGAAAATGTTTTCTTGTATAAAAAAGGCTAGTATAAACATTCAGTAAAAATGTCATGTATTTACGATAATTTGTTTTAGAGTTACACCAAAAGCCAAAATCGATTTTGTCGAAAACCGATTTCCCGTATAATATATCTTTGAGTAGGGCAATGAAATTTGAATTCTGTTTTCTATTTGGCTGTTATGACATAAAAATACACTTTTTGAAGACCTATGAATTTTTTAAACTTAATTAGACTTGCGCATGCGCAATACAACTTTTTTTCTTAAGCAACAACCACCTATTTGAACTACTAATTTCACCGCGAGTTCTCAAAAACTGACCTTCGCCTAATTGTTTCAAATAACCGTTGTGATGTTTCAATAATCCGATTTATTTTCAACGTTCTAATACATGGCCGATTCCTCCCGCGATATTTCATTTCAATAACGCGACTATATCAATTATCCGTGTTCCTAGTAAGCGGCTTCCACTGCAATATTATTATGAGGTAGGTAACGTCGAAACGGTATGCTTAGGATGAGTGCGTCGACTGACTCGATGGTGCTTTGTAAAAAGGGCGTATGTCACAAAAATCGAAAAATTAAATTTTGTAATCAACATTTTCAGAAAAAATAGGGACATTATCTGTAAAAGAGGAGGTTAAAAATATTGATTTTTATTTTCCATACAAGGAATCCAATATGTCTAACCGCAATAAAATAGGCGGACAAGTAGATGTCGCTCTGCTGTACAGTAGGATACAAGTGGGTCACTGTAATGGATGGTGATACACTTGAATTCAGTGATAAGAAAAACGATTCTGAGCGATTCTGAATAAAGTAATTTATGTATAACCTATTTACGTGGAATCTTGTTTTAAATTTTCAATCCTTAGCTATAAAAGTTGAACATTTTATAAATTTTTATTGACATTTGAAGCTGTCTGTGAACAGCTCAAAAAGAGTAGAAATATTTTGAAAATGTTTTCTTGTATAAAAAAGGCTATTATAAACATTCAGTAAAAATGTCATGTATTAACGATAATTTGTTTTAGAGTTACACCAAAAGTCAAAATCGATTTTGTCAAAAACCGATTTTCCGTAAAAATCGTAAAGTTTTCTTTGAGCTCCGGAATTCACAATCCTATACATTAAAGTGTAGGTCACGTGCCCACGTCGTCACAATAATATTATCATCACGAGTAATACCGTTTCGTAATAATTACCATCTCACACGCCGCGTATTGTTCGACAACAATGTGTATCATAATAACATACGAATAACATGATAATCGCCTTAATTATGAGACAGAAATCAGTAGTCACTCTACGGGCGATGTGCCTATACCACGACAGCGTGGCGTTGTACAATAATATCTATTATGAAATGATATTATTATGAGGTATAATGTCGAAACGGTATGCTTAGGACGAGTGCGTCGACTGTCGATATAATACATCTCACCCTCTGATACAATAAAAGATGATGATTTTTTTTTAAATTATTAATGATACGACACGCACGATGATTTGCCCAATAATTTTAAATTTTTAGTACATTTGAACAGAAATAATAACAATAACACTACACTCCCCCTCAATAACCCTCTAACCGTTGTTTTAATTTCGACAAAGACTTTAATCCACGTTTCCTCGTGGAAACACATAGAGATAACGGTGTTGTACTGTTGTATAGAACAGTGGCATTCCGTGGCTTTCTACTACCTTGGTAATAACTTCAATTTATAAGTGTAAAATATAATATACTTATAATATATTATACAGGATGCCTAACCATTTGCAATTAGACCAGTGGTCACTGGTCCTCAACCGGTGTGTCACGACACACTAGTGTGTCACGTATTACCTTATAGGGGGTAAAAAAGTTTTTATTGTGACATCTATAATATTATTATCTAACTATTGCGATGTACACTTGGATTGCGATCTACGCTGAGGATTATTCCTTTTATATAATACTAGCTCTCCGAGCGGTCGTTGG